>NC_071262.1:31047801-31067801 GCF_023375685.1 Ictalurus furcatus | reverse complement strand
CGCCTTCTGACCAATCAGAACGCAGAACTCAGCAGCGTCGTGTTTCCTGCATGTTCTAGCGTCTAGTTCTAGTCCTGCTGGGAAAAGGCATTTTAGTCCCAAATCTCTAATGGTTTCCGTCAGATTCCTTCGATTGTTTGGTTATTATTAACTCCCACCAGAACCCACTTCCCAAAAGCAGCTCGTTCTTCATCGGGTTGCATAAATTAGATGAATGTGGAACAACACAGTTCATTAACACACCATTAGTGAGCACTAGAAACACATTAAAACCCATTAAGAACTGGAAATCTCTAATGGTTTCTAATGCTCACTTCAGGTTCTCATGTTCCTGGTTCTCAATTCCAAAACCCGAATGTTTTAATTTATAACGATCTCACGTCTCCGTCCCTCCGTCCCTCCGTCCTCTTTCTGCTGGTCTGATCCTCACCCCCGTCTTCAGCTTCGTCCTGCTCCTCTCTCGTGTTTCGACTCGAGTGAAGTTCGTTAAGAGAGAGTCAGATGAGGAATAACGACTTAAAACTAATTCCAAAGCTGTCAAAGCGAACGCTCTCCATGATAAACGTGATGAAGTTTTGAGTTTAAGTGCCAATTTGGCGTGTCTGAGATCTCATCGATGCTAAAAACCTGCCATGAGGAGAACTTTAACGTCCGCCGAGGACAGGGAAAGCGCTGAGGTCGTTTACAGCTGCTTTTCTTTCAGGGCCGCTCTGTAATAAACGCAATATATGAGAAACAGATGACTTCAGAGACCTGACTAATGAACCTGCATCCATTTCTGATTGCTTTTCTGTCTCCTTTTCCACCACAGATCATTTAGCACGGGGAATCTTTGCTCTGCTCTTCTCTTCTCCTCGGCTTGTTTTTGTTTTGGTTTTGGTTTTGTAAAATTAAAGTTCTTCAGCGATATTTACAGCTTTTCCGCTTCTGCAGATGATCACAGCGCGCTCCGCTACAGTACGGAACGCTACTTACAACAGCCACTGTGTTTATTTACAACAGCCACTGATGTCTCAGCAAGTCAAAATATAGGACTTCGAGTCTTTGTTAGACTGGGACACAAATATTAAACATTATTAATCCTATCTGTAGATTTTTTGTACTGACATCAAGCTGGAAACGGTCTGGATTATTCTTATTTTCGATGTGGATGATGTTATTTTTATAAATACAGTACATACAGCATAAAATCTCAAGTTAAAAGGCTTTTAAATCTATTTAACCGGCTGATGTGCATATTTCAGATACGTAACTTTACTTAAATTCCTTCAAATAACACGTGATATAAAATGAAACATGACGCACGCCCCAGTCCATGATCTTATTATATATAATATATATCTTATTATACCTTAAATATTATCACTAAAATACTTCAAAAGAGGTTGTTATTTTTGCATTTTTTGATGAATCGTTTACAACATTTACAATTTAAACATTAACTTCTCGTGCTTTTGCGTTATACATTAATTATGAAAGATTTCTATTTGAACTCTTTCACTAAACCCTGAACCTGTTCCCTGAACACACACACACACACACACACACACACACACACACACACACCACTATAAAACATGTGGAACGTTTCCCAACAGGAAGTTGCATCATCTGAATTTCCTGAAGATGACAGGAAGAAGAAAAGTGTAGTGTTATATATGAGCGATATTGTGGTACTGACTGACGAGGTCACTTGGAAAGCACGAGCCTGTTCCGTTACTTACAAGGTGAATGAAATTCATTCATTTACTTTCATTAAAATACATTTTAAGTAAATCATTACATTAATCTCATTATATCATTTGCTTTGATGCTAGGCATCCACATTTTTTTGTTGTTTTTTTTTTTTTTTTGCTAATTCGTATTAATAAATACTTCTTTAAGAGAAAAGCTTGTGAGATTGTTGCCTGAGACGTTGAACCCGTATTTAGAATCGTTAAATTCACGCGTTATTAAAATCAGTGTTCAAAATGTCAAGTTTCTGAGTTTCTGCAGCTAAAAGGCATCGCAGTGGTGGAAACGGCCTTACAAATGATTACTAAACAATAAGAGCATTTCTCAGATGAGATACACGTTCTGTATCGTGTAATAATAATAATAATAATAATAATAATAATAATAATAGTAATAATGATTAGTTTAAGTGTCAGTGTGAATTTACAGCGGAGTAAAGTGAGGGGTTTATTCTGTCAGACAGAACGTGTCTTTATCAGAGACATTGCTAAACTAAAGAAGCTTAGCAACTGTTCAATACTGCAGGAGATAAGACAAGGTGACATACAAGACAGGGAACATCTCATACACTGGTGACCTTCAGTGTGTGTGTGTGTGTGTGTGTGTGTGAGAATTGTGCACATATACAGTCAAGTCGGAAAGTCCGAGTGCACGACCAAAAATGTTTATATTTCATCGTTTATCAAACAGAAACCTTCAATTATATTGAAATGATTTATTTGTTAGACTCGTAGCTAAAGATGTAAACGCATCAGACGCCAAATACATCCTTATTCTTCCCTACCCTTCAGATGAACACACATTTATTATATTTATATATATATTTCTGTGTTTAAATCTAATATTTATCATAATATTTACAGATTTTTGACTTTAAGTATTGGACATTGAAGACTTACAAATAAAATAAAATACAAATAAAATAAGCAGGGACAAAAATGAACATTTTAAATAAAGTTTCGTTGAGTTTTCAGGCTGTTTTTAACATTAGGCTATACCACACAAAATAAAACAAAACCAGACACGAAAATGATAAAATTCTAATAAATGACTACTAATATTATTATTGTTATTATTATTGCCCCGTTTTTACGACATCAATCGTCAATCATGTTCGGGGGCGGGATCACTGGTCTTGAGGTCACTGGTTATTGAAAGAACAAGACCAGTGTGTGTGTGTGTGTGAGTGTGTGTGTGTATATATATGTGTGTGTGTGTGTGTGTGTGTGTGTGTGTGTGTATGTGTGTGTGTGTGTGTGTGTGAGTGTGTGTGAGTGTGTGTGTACGTGTGTGTATGTGTGTATGTGTATATATGCGTGTGTGTATGTGTGTATGTGTGTATATGTGTGTATGTATGTGTGTGTGTGTGTGTGTGTGTGCGTGTGCGTGTGTGTATGTATGTGTGTGTGTGTGTGTGTGTGTGTATATATGTGTGTGTATGTGTGTATGTGTGTGTGTGTGTGTGTGTGTGTGTGTGAGCTCAGGATTAAAGTTAATCAGACGTGACGCTGTTTAAATGTGTAAATGTTTCATCACTGATCCCTCTGGCTGCCGGTGAATTATCTTACGGTACTCGGTCGACACGGTCACGCTGTGAACTCCTCACATGGTTACAGCTTTAATGAGGACTTCACACGTCATGCATCGACTGAACTCGGACAGAATATCCAGCGTTTTGATTTTCTCACACGGATAACGTGGGAATGTCTGTTAAATAATGGATTGTGGAATAATCAGGACGCGGCTGGGGCGAGGAGAACGTCGTGTTAGTGTTTAATAAGTGATGAAATAAAGGCAGCTCTGGGTCGTGCGCTCGGTTTTTTATGAGACTCGCTGTATTAAACATCGATAGACAGAGTGTAAAGACGATGAACGTCATGCTTCAGGGGGAAACAGACGAGGAGGAACAGAGCCACATGCTCTCCTCCGTACACCACGACGTTTACCTCGATATCCTATCCAGTCTGCTCGTGTGAGGAAACATCCAGGGCAAAGAATTAAAAAAAAAGTACAGCTCTCCTCCGGGGGGAGAAACGAGCCGATACGCTGGTGTTAGCAAATATGACATTTCATGATATTTGCGTTGGTTATAAATCGAGAGTTTACAGGGAGAAGCGCAGGACTGAGGGAAAGAAACAGCTACGAATGATAATCACTCGTCTGTGGGTTAGTGCTGCATTACAACATTACATACACCAAGAAAAGAGTACATCATTAATCCAATCATTAAGGATACATTTCCAGTCCATACGTTCATTTCTCTTGGAAATATTGAGGAAGAAAAGGTGACAATATTACGAATGTAAAGAAGCAAGATGATTAAAGGAAGCACTTTACCTTTGATTTTACCGTCCAGGAAGTGAGCTAATAAGAGAGAGAGAGAAATAAATAAAAGTTCTGATTATTCAATAATCCATCATTTATTTACTACTGACTGAGACAGATTCAGCGTCTATCTGCGTGAGAAACCTGAATACCAAACCAAATCTAAAACCTACATTTCCCGTTATATATACGTGTGATTTCCAGGTGCTCATTGCTTATATTCCTAAAATGTAATAGGATTTTGTTATTAGCATTAGCGAACGAGGACGCGTCATTTTCTACATGCGCGTCACAAACCCCTGATTTCAGCAACAGATAAATTTCAGTTTTCTCATCCTGTGTGAATTAAGTACGACGCAATAAAGTGACAAATCCAAAGGATTGTGTCGGATGATTCCTCAGACCGATCCTCAGACCGATTCATCTTCTCCTGTCGTGTACGAGCTCGCGTTAAACGTGTACAGAGACGTGAGGGAGGAATATAAAGCTTGGAAGGAAGTAGCAGAGATGGCTGGTGTCTCTGGTGAGTGTGCGTTATCCTGCCTGAGTGTCGCAGTACAGCAAACGAGCTTCTGTTCATAGCAGGAAGAAACAAACTGAGCGAGGGGTGCCAATACTTTATCTTACCCGGGGGGGGGGGGGGGGGGGGGGGGGTGGGGGGGTGGGGGGGGGATCTATGTCCAGACTTTGTCAGACAACATTTAAATACCTCAAAATAAACCACAAAGTGTTGGTTTTCGGTATCTGGAGCTCAGACGGTGTCCCGTCTGCATATTTATGTTATTATTTATGCTGTTGCATGGACAGTGAACGTTGTATGTTATGTTTTATGAAACTCTGAAATGTTTTATTTTAATACGTTACATATTAAAATGCTACAGATTATATATCACATCTCCTGATAAATCTGTGAGGTTATCTCCTAAACTGTGCTGAACATTACGCTATCTAGGAAATCTGTGATCATTCTGTTCGACCAATCAGTGATCAGACCTGTTTCTAGCTCCGCCCACACGTCCAAATTCAGCACAGGTATTTAGTTACCGTACGATTCACTCAGGAACAGAAACAACGACAAAATAGTAATAACAATATTTATCTGTGTGTGTGAGTGTGTGTGTGTGTGTGAGTGTGTGAGTGTGTGTGTGTGTGTGTGTGTGAGTGTGTGTGTGTGTGAGAGTGTGTGTGCGTGCGTGTGTGTGTGTGTGTGAGAGTGTGTGTGTGTGTGTGTGCGTGTGTGAGTGTGTGTGTGTGTGTGAGTGTGAGTGTGTGTGTGTTGGACTCACCGATGTTACAGTGTTCTCCCGTCCAGCCTTGATGACACACACACTGACCTTCACTACACACACCATGTTCCCCACAGCGGTGTTTACACTCCTCCTGCTCACACCGAACCCCCGACCAGCCGTCTGTGCAGCGACACACACCCCCGACACACACACCGTGCGGCCCGCAGTCTGCAGCACACACCTCTGACGTCACAAACACACAATTCATTTTAATTCATTCATTAATAAAACTGCATCCTACACCCTATTCCCTAGAAATCTGGTGATTGGTGTGTGTTTCTCCCACCTACAATTCAGAGTGAATCTGATTGGCCGTGATTAGTACAGAACCGCGTAGAGTGAATCTGATTGGCTGTGATTAGTACAGAACCGCGTAGAGTGAATCTGATTGGCCGTGATTAGTACAGAACCGTGTAGAGTGAATCTGATTGGCCGTGATTAGTACAGAACCGTGTAGAGTGAATCTGATTGGCCGTGATTAGTACAGAACCGTGTAGAGTGAATCTGATTGGCCAGCATCACTATGGACACCAAGGAAAGACTACAGCGACACCAAAGAATTCCACGTTTTAGTCATTAGAAGAAAATAATGAACCTACAATAAAAAATAAGACTCAGTTTTTCAAAAACAGCTTGTATTGGACTTTTTTGAGTATAATATCAATCAGAAATGAAACAGAAAGTGATATTATTCCATTCCTCAGCGAGAGGGAATTTCTTCACCTTTATTTCAACCCACCGTTAAATTTTCACAGTTTTAGCTCTCAGCAACACGCCACAATTTTAAAATACCACGACCCTCGGAAATCATCTCTTCTTTATAAAGACACTGAAAACGCAGAAAGATGAGCCCGGTGACGGGTTCTCCTCCTGCTTTTCACAGCAGACCAAGATTTGGAAACAGGAATATAAATAGGAGCAATTTTCAAACGCGAACAACAACCTGAATGGAAGAGAATTAAGTTAATGACCCCCAGTGTTCGAGAAGTCTTTACACACTCTTACACTCTTAGTTCTTCTTTCGATTGTGAGCCCTTGAAAGCTCAGAGTCTCTCTGTAGAATATTAAAAACTGCTGAGAAAACAGGAGCAAATCATTCAATCTATTCTTTTAAAAGGAGGCCGTCGTTTCTACATTAGTCAAAATAATCAATGTTTCATTAGCCGCAAGGTGTTTATCTGGTTTTAGCACTTCCAGGTCTCGGCAGGAGGCGGGTCGATCCACACAGCACGTACATTAATTAAGGTTTATTTAATAGAGGTGAAGGTAATGAAGAGACAAAGATCCCACTGGTTCTGCAGGAGGAGTCCCACGGCACACGCCGAGAGATTTAAAGCAATCGTTTGGTAAAAATTTTAATAATAAAATCAATAAATACACATGTAGAACATGCCTCTTACATCAGACACCGAACAGGTCAAGCTCAATCAATTCTCCTTTTACTTCCAAATGATCTGTTTACGTTTTTATTCGAAATCCCACATTTAAAATGTATAAACTCTTACCTGTGGAGCAGTTTGGGCCGGTCCAGCTGGGTTCGCATTCACACGCCTTGTTCTCAAAAATCCCTCGACCAGAGCAGTGCTCGGGACAAACAGACACCTCGGATTCACATCTGGATCCGGTCCATTCCGGAAAACAGTGACACCGACCGTGAAGACAAGAGCCGTGATCCGAACAGGACGGGTCCACGCAGTCCACTGCAGAAAGATATAAATAGATCAAAGGATTAGTCAACTGTGGAGTTTGAGTCCAAGTATGAGTTTTATTTGGTGTTTAGAGCAGTGATAAAGTTCTAGGGAGATTCTATTAGGAGAACATCTCCCATCAGAAATGGTCCTGAAGTGAGTGCGCAAAAAAAACTGTTCATCGGCGTTCGACTGAAAATCATAATCAAGCTGACAAAAAGCTGGAATCTAGCACCTGAAAGGGTTCTCCGGTTCTTTAGAAACATATTGATGTTACAAAGAACCTTAAATAAAGGTACAGTAAACAACAAGGTTATGATCCTGAAGGGTTTATGTTCTTGAGCTCTAAGGGACTCTTTGGAACAGGACAGAACCTTTTTTCAAGTAGAAATGGAACCGCTCACATCACAGGAATTCCCACATTCTTCAGGGGTTCTGCGGAGAGCTTAGAGCTTTCAACTTAACTGTAAGCATTTTAACATGTGTCGTGTGGAAATCTGCTCCTCGACATCTGGAGAACGCCATCTGTAGATCAGAACCACTGGGAGAACCTGTATCCCGGGCCTACAAGCACCTCCAGTCAAAGCTCCTTTTCAACTGTGCACAAGAACATTTTCCCTCTAAATAATGAATGAATGAATGAATGCATGCAGATTCTCACTGATGCCGAAATCATCATTACTGCATTACATGAATAAATAAATAAAATAATTCCACATCTGGTAAACTCTCATATTAAATTAGACCAGATCTGACAGTTAATAAATTTAAATGCAGCACATTTAGACGCATTAGAGTCCTGCTGCTTAATCGCACAATGTTTAGATGAAGACACAAGACAATATTTGGATGTAAAACGTGAGGGGCGCAAGGCGGCTTAGTGGTTATCACGTCTGCCTCGCACCTCCAGGGAGGGGGCTCGAGTACTGCCTCCTCCCTGCGTGCACGGAGCCTGCATGTTCTCCCCGTGCGTCTGGGGTCTCCTCCAGGAAGTCACTGCTGCTTTGATCTTGTGCTTGGGATCAGTGTCCTGCTGAGAGGTGAATTTCCTCCCAAGCTTCAGTTTGTTTTGGCCGACTGAAGCAGTATATCTCTATATCTCAGCATGCAGCCGCCTCTGATGGGTCCTCGAGTGAGGCCCTGAACCTTCAACTATTCAGTTGTTTATATTTTGCTCCATCCATTCTTCCTTAAATTCTAACAAGACGCCCGGTCCCTGTTGATGAGACGCATCCCCACAGCATGATGCTGCCACCACCATGCTTCACTGTAGGATGGAAACTTTCAGGTTTTTATGGCTTCTTTCTTGCCCCCCTCCCATACAAGCCAGTGTTCTTCAGTGCTCTCGATATGGTTGACAGGTGCACCATTACTCCACTCCCACACTCTGAACTGGAGTGATGTTGGCTTCTCTGTGGCTTCTGTCACAAGTCTCCTTCTTGTTTGTTTGAGTTTTGTGGCCTTTTCTTGCGAGTGCCTGGGTGTGATTATTGATCCAGCTGTGCTCCTGGGATATCCAAACACCTGGATATTATTTTCTACCCTTTCCCTAATCTATGCATTTCCGTTCTTTTTTCCGGAGCCGCCGTAGAACGCTCTGTGGACTTCATTTTCCTTCAGATTCACAGCCTGACCGATGAGCCGTCAGCAGTGAGGCTTTCATCCAGAAAATGGGACAAGAAGCGTTAAGGATTCGGGTCAGGTAATCGTGTCCTCGTTCGCCCGATTTATTTAAACCGGGAGCTTCCACGGTGCAAGACATTTCAGTTTTTTATTTTTCTTAAAAATATTTCCCAACATAAATCCAACGCCACCTTAAAAGAATGGATTTTGCGTTTCAGTGTATCAGTACGAGAGAGCCGGTCATGCTGCGAGGCTCCGTATGTTATAGGACATTTATGAAATGTAAATCTGAGGGACGGTTTACAAACACAGTACTGCACAAACGTCTTATCGTATAAAACAAACAATAAACAGCGCTAAACAGTAAATGAACTTCACCGGGTGTGTCCGAGTCACTGTTTCTAATGAAATCAGCTGTAACGGTTTCCTGCGCGTTAGAGAACCGGACACAGTTCTTCTCCAGACTCTGGTTCTCACTTTGCTTATAAATTTATTACATTAGGGAAAAAATCAACTCAAATATTCACGATCAACTCAAACAATTACAATCTTCTCAGTTAAAGGCCGAGTTCCAGTAAACACAATCGGCTCGAGTTATTCCTGATGAAGTCGAATAAACACCTTCGACTCAAATAACAACGAACACGATGGACTCGGATGTTCATCATCGGCTCATCGCGAACAGAAAGAAATTACGGACGTATTAACGGCAGACGATTCGTGAAATTTAAAGAGGTTGCTGAGTTTTATACGGGTGTAAAATGTAAAGTGGCGCTCTTTATCACGGCTTCTCTCTAACGACTTTCCTGAGCGCTCCTCTGGTCTTTTAGCCTTTTATTTCCTGCTTTGCGATTTATCTCTCGTTGGTTCTCTCCTCTGCTCGATCTGATCGACTGTACCGCATCGATCCCGTCTTCACTCGGGTCGGACTCTTTAGACGTGTGTGTCGGGGTCACGGGAGTGCCGTGTTATTGAGTGGAGTGAGGAATTCACCTTGAGACTCGGCTGGATCGGGTCTGACCTCTCATTTAGAGACTCGACACGCTCTTTTCTCTTCCTTTGTTATCGCTCACGCTGAGGACTGCGACTCAATAAAAGTCGTCTTGTTTCTGTTCGATACTGAGGAATGCGGCGTCTCACAGGCTCAGGACTTCCTTTTACGCTTTATTGATCTATTAAACTCCTGGGACTCGTTCATTCTGAGCTACAATATCGTCCCACAATGGAGAAGTCACACGTCAGTCTGAGTTTAACGTTTAGAGCGTGACTGAAATCCGAGTTGGAGTTTTTGTCCCTGTCTCTTTACGGTTATGTTACAGACACCACTCTGATAATAAATCTCTCGTTTAAACCGATTGAAACAGTTTTGATGACTCGTCCTGTACTGATCCTGCGTTCGACCAATTAAACGCTCTTTAGATTGTATATGCCCTGCCTCCAGGGGCGTGTCCCGCGCCACAGTAGCAGCTCATTAGCGGTAAATATGGAAAAACAGAGTCTTTATTGAGTTTATTCATGTGGAAGAGGGCGGAGTTTATGTGAGCTGGTGGTCATGTGACTTTTCAGAGGAGTGTTTTACCGACTCCGATGTCAGAACGTGGAATGAGAATTCAGTTCACTGAGCTACTGTGAGGTGTGTTCAGATTGGGCGGGGGCGTGGCCTGTTCCTGACTTCCTGTTTTGAAAGGAAATACATCAACATACGGAATGGAATCACACCTCTCTAGACATTTCATGTGGAGTTTAACTTTTTATTTTAATACAGTTTAATCGTCAAAGTCACGCTGTCTTAAAGAAAGAATCTGTAACCATGGAAACGGAGCTAAACATTTGTGTGTGTTACCTTTTTTACATTTTATTTCTCCTCTTATTGACTCAGAACCACCTGCGCTGGACCGGTCCGGTCCGGATCACAGAAATACGAAAGCTGATGAAACTTTTCACTCACCCACGTCGCAGTTGTCGCCTTTGTATCCACGGTTGCACACACACACTCCGGACACACACACGCCGTGACCCGAACACTGGGCATCCACACACTGAGCGATGGGGACGTCACACTCCGTCCCCTTCCAGCCGCTGTAGCAGTGACAGCGCCCCCTGCTGTAATCTCCATTACCACTGCACAATACAGGGCAGGCAGCTGAGAAACACACACACACACACACACACACACATAGTACAGTGATTATTTTCCTATAGCAGCATGTCTGTAAATGTTTTATCCCTCCAAGTGTTTACAATTTTTTATTCATTAAAGAACGTCATTTTTTATCCATTTATAGTTTCACTGAATGTTCTGTGAAACGAGTTCGTTCCTGTTCTCACGTACGTTATAGCAGTGACACTGGAGACTCCTTCCTTACACGCTACATAAATGTCTTCTTACAGAAAACTTTTTCAATCTGTTTACGTGGAGCGTTCACTGTACAAGTCCCCGTTACTATGGAAACAATATCGTATTAGAACGAGCGCACTAATATAAACCAATCAGAATCCAGCAGTTGAGCTGTGATGGACCGGAATAGAGCAGGAATGTCGTGTTGCTTGATTGGATTCAGGAAGTTGGACACTGAGGTGCGACGATGCTGCGAACAATGCGACAGATTAAAAGAGGAAATATTCAGGAAGTTTATACAGCTGCTAAAGGACAGGACTGCGATGGCGGTTAATTACTCCATTTATCACGGCGTGACATTGTGTTAATGCACGGAGACAGTGTGTAGATGCGTTCTGCTTTGGCCTGGACTCCAGAGTCAGATTATGAGGAAGATAATCTGTTTTGGCAAATGACTTCAAATAACGTCACTTTACTGCAGAATAATAAAGCCGGAGGTTAAAGTGTCCTTGAGCCGATGACATCACACAGTCGCGTCCAATAAGAAACGTTTCTCTTCCTTCGGCTGTCAAACTCCGATCCAAACATTTCACTTCGTTTAGTCTTTTATTCTTCATATCGGAATCAGCTCGTTAAAATTTACCAATATTATAGCAAAAAATGCTCAAACAAGTTATTAAATTAAAATATTAAATATGCACTAATTTACACATCAGAAATATCTGTTTTCACTGGAATCACACACAATGGCCAGACTTCAGTTCATCAAAAATGTTAAAGTCTGGCTTTAAGGTGTTTTTAATATATATATATACACACACACACACACACACACACACATTGCCCTCCATTAATATTGGCACCCTTTGTGAATATGAGCAAAGAAGGCTGTGAAAATTTGTCTTTATTGTTTAACCTTCTGATCTTTTGTTTACAAAAATCACAAAAATAATCTGCTCTCAAGGAAATCAAACAATTGCAATGTTCTTCTTTGTTAAATATAGGTGTGCAACAATTATCGGCAATGGCAATTTTAGTCAGTACTTTGTGCTAGCTCCCTCTGCCAAGATAACAGCTCTGAGTCTTCTCCTATAACGCCTGATGAGGTTGGAGAATACATGGTGAGGGATCTGAGAGCGTTCCTCCATACAGAACCTCTCCAGATCCTTCACATTTGGAGGTCCACGCTGGTGGACTCTCCTCTTCAGTTCACCCCACAGGTTCTCTATGGGGTTCAGGTCAGGGGACTGGGATGGTCATGGCAGGACCTTGATTTTGTGGTCAGTAAACCATTTCTGTGTTGATTTTGATGATGTTTTGGATCATTGTCCTGCTGGAAGATCCAACCACGGCCCATTTGAATCTTTCTGCAGAGGCAGTCAGGTTTTCATTTAATATCTGTTGATATTTGATGGAGTCCATGATGCCATGTATCCTAACAAAATGTCCAGGTCCTCTGGCAGAAAAACAGCCCAAAACATTAAAGATCCACCTCCATATTTAACCGTGGGCATGAGGTACTTTTCCATATGGCTACCTCTCTGTGTGCTCCAAAACCTCCTCTGGTGTTTATTACCAAAAAGCTCTATTCTGGTTTCATCTGCCCATAGACCCCGATCCCATTTGAAGTTCCAGTAGTGTCTGGCACACTGAAGACGCTCGAGTTTGTTTTTGGATGAGAGCAGAGGCTTTTTTCTTCAAACCCTTCCAAACAGCTTGTGGTGATGTAGGTGACTTCAGATTGTAGTTTTGGAGACTTTCTGACCCCAAGACACAACTAACTTCTGCAGTTCTCCAGCTGTGATCCTTGGAGATGTTTTATCCACTCGAACCGTCCTCTTCACAGTGCGTTGAGACGATATAGACACACGTCCAATTCCAGGTCCATTCATAACATTTCCAGTGGACTGGAACTTCTTAGTTATTGCCCTGATGGGGGAAATGGGCATTTTCAATGCTTGTACTATTTTCTTATAGCCACGCCCCATTGTGTGAAGCTCAACAACCTTTTGCTGCACATCACAGCTATATTCCTCGCTCTTACCCACTGTTATGAATGACTAAGGGAACTTGGCCTGTGTGTTACCTCATATTTATACCCCTGTGAAACAGGAAGTCACGGTTGAACAATTTCCTGTTCCTAGTCACCACATAATGTAAAATATCAATGGGAATATACGTCAAATATAATTTTCTCATATGAATTCATGGGGGTCACAATAATTGTTGCACACCTATATTTAAGAAAGTTATTTTTTTGGATAAACCGGTGTTGTCTGTAATTGTTTGATCTCCATGAGAGCAGAGTATTTTTGTACAAAAGGTTAAACAATAAAGACAGTTTTTCACAGCCTTCTTTGCTCATATTTACCAAGGGTGCCAATATTAATCTTGCATTAAGTAATCTGCCAATAAATAAACATCTCAGGAAAAAGATGATTACCTGTTTCTTTTTCATACTGAAGAAATATTAAAGTAATTAGATTAAACTGATGGAGTAAAATCCGAACTTGTGCCCAGTCTGATTCCGTCAGACGTTAATACGTGATTAAATAAACCTCGGTAATAAACTGTAGATTAGATCATTTTACCCTGAGAGCAGTACGGCCCGAGGAATCCTGGGAAACAGCGACAGGCACCGGATACACACTCTCCGTTTCCGAAGCAGTTGTGTGGACACTCCATTACTGAATCTGGAACACGGAAATGCGGAGAGGAGTCAGCGTGCCGGGGTGAAGGTGACAGGAAAAGGAATGACATCACCGGTAGATTTAACACTTTACTTTCAGAAAACACAACAAATGTACAGAAAGCTGAGTCACCGAGTCACTGTTACTGCACAAGTGTGGATTATTTCCCTCTAGCAGCGCGTCCCCAAGTGTTTTATTCCTCTTACACCACAGCGACTCACCTACAACTCCAATTATTATTTATTACATATTCTCTCTCTCTCTATTCTCTCTCTCTCTATTCTCTCTTTATTCTCTCTCTCTCTATTCTCTCTCTCTCTATTCTCTCTTTATTCTCTCTCTCTCTCTTTATTCTCTCTCTCTCTATTCTCTCTCTCTCTCTATTCTCTCTTTATTCTCTCTCTCTATTCTCTCTCTCTCTATTCTCTCTTTATTCTCTCTCTCTCTATTCTCTCTCTCTCTATTCTCTCTTTATTCTCTCTCTCTCTCTTTATTCTCTCTCTCTCTATTCTCTCTCTCTCTCTATTCTCTCTTTATTCTCTCTCTCTATTCTCTCTCTCTATTCTCTCTCTTTATTCTCTCTCTATTCTCTCTCTCTTTATTCTCTCTCTCTCTTTATTCTCTCTCTCTATTCTCTCTCTCTTTATTCTCTCTCTCTATTCTCTCTCTCTATTCTCTCTCTCTCTTTATTCTCGCTCTCTCTCTCTTTATTCTCTCTCTCTTTATTCTCTCTCTTTATTCTCTCTCTCTATTCTCTCTTTATTCTCTCTTTATTCTCTCTCTATTCTCTCTCTATTCTCTCTCTCTCTTTATTCTCTCTCTCTATTCTCTCTCTATTCTCTCTCTCTTTATTCTCTCTCTCTTTATTCTCTCTCTATTCTCTCTCTCTCTATTCTCTCTTTATTCTCTCTTTATTCTCTCTCTCTATTCTCTCTTTATTCTCTCTCTATTCTCTCTCTCTTTATACTCTCTCTCTCTTTATTCTCTCTCTCTATTCTCTCTCTCTTTATTCTCTCTCTCTATTCTCTCTCTCTATTCTCTCTCTCTCTTTATTCTCGCTCTCTCTATTCTCTCTCTCTTTATTCTCTCTCTCTTTATTCTCTCTCTCTTTATTCTCTCTCTATTCTCTCTCTCTATTCTCTCTTTATTCTCTCTTTATTCTCTCTCTCTATTCTCTCTCTCTCTTTATTCTCGCTCTCTCTATTCTCTCTCTCTCTTTATTCTCTCTCTCTTTATTCTCTCTCTATTCTCTCTCTCTATTCTCTCTTTATTCTCTCTTTATTCTCTCTCTCTATTCTCTCTTTATTCTCTCTTTATTCTCTCTCTATTCTCTCTCTCTTTATTCTCTCTCTCTTTATTCTCTCTCTCTATTCTCTCTCTTTATTCTCTCTCTCTATTCTCTCTTTATTCTCTCTCTATTCTCTCTCTCTTTATTCTCTCTCTCTTTATTCTCTCTCTCTATTCTCTCTTTATTCTCTCTCTATTCTCTCTCTCTTTATTCTCTCTCTATTCTCTCTCTCTTTATTCTCTCTCTCTCTTTATTCTCTCTCTCTATTCTCTCTCTATTCTCTCTCTCTTTATTCTCTCTCTCTTTATTCTCTCTCTTTATTCTCTCTCTATTCTCTCTCTCTTTATTCTCTCTCTCTCTTTATTCTCTCTCTCTATTCTCTCTCTATTCTCTCTCTCTTTATTCTCTCTCTCTTTATTCTCTCTCTATTCTCCCTCTCTTTATTCTCTCTCTCTTTATTCTCTCTCTCTATTCTCTCTCTCTCTTTATTCTCTCTCTCTTTATTCTCTCTCTCTATTCTCTCTCTTTATTCTCTCTTTATTCTCTCTCTTCATGTTAATAAGAGAAAAATCGCAGCTTGTCGTGTTACAGAGAAACCGTAAAGAAGCGTAAACTCCTCTGTCCTGAAGACGAGGGAAAATGAACTCCTTCTGAACAGAACCAGAACCAGAACCAGAACCAGAGCGCGGCGGTGTTTTAGAAAACCGCAGACTGTACGCGGTGATCATGACGGACAGAAAACCACCAGCATTTTCATAAGGCCTATAAACCCGCATGTCTACGAACAGCTGAATGGAGACAGATCTGGGTTTCACAACAGGAGTGATATTGTTTGGTAAACACAAGCAACTGTTCATCACTCAATAAATCGATACGTTTATATTATTAGGTGCAGAACAGCCGGAGGCAAAAAGAGCATCTGTTCCCCCGCAAGTTTATTGATTGGCAGCAGCTCGGAGTGTGTTATTCTCCTCATCACGAGCCCCTGTGGCACGTCGAGCTGTCGAACAATCAGGAACTTTTTCATCTGACACGGACAAACACAAACAAATATAGATCTAGGAACACTTCCTAAAATCATTTCATCACAGTTTCACCTGTAAATGTTGAGTTCTCCCTTAAATACTACAATAAAACGTGTCATCGTGTTTGATCTGCGTAAATCACACGCAGGAAAAGCGTGTATATACTTATATCCAGACGTATAGTGAGGAATATCATCATCATCATCATCATCATCATCATCATCATTCACAGCATGGATCAAAACAAACACACACGGGTACATAGAATAATAAATCATAAACAAACACGATGAGCAAACAAGAAAGGCTTGCAACTTTCATTACAAAAAACGCTGCATTTTGTAAAAATAAATAAATAAATAAATAAATAAAAAGATGCAGGAAGCCGATAACAAGACGAGACTGGAGACAGAATTAAAGTAGAAAATTAAACAAAAACAAAAGCACACGTTTGTTATCGTGACAGCCTTGATGTGAAACGAGGAGGTACACACTGACAGAATTAAAAAAATACAATTACAGTTGTAACACAAAATAATGTTGATTATCTCATCCATATCCGGCTGCCTGATCACAGCCACACCTCATCCATATCCGGCTGCCTGATCACAGCCACACCTCATCCATATCCGGCTGCCTGATCACAGCCACGCCTCATCCATATCCGGCTGCCTGATCACAGCCACGCCTCATCCATATCCGGCTGCCTGATCACAGCCACGCCTCATCCATATCCGGCTGCCTGATCACAGCCACGCCTCATCCATATCCGGCTGCCTGATCACAGCCACGCCTCATCCATATCCGGCTGCCTGATCACAGCCACGTCTCATCCATATCCGGCTGCCTGATCACAGCCACGTCTCATCCATATCCGGCTGCCTGATCACAGCCACGTCTCATCCATATCCGGCTGCCTGATCACAGCCACGCCTCATCCATATCCGGCTGCCTGATCACAGCCACGTCTCATCCATATCCGGCTGCCTGATCACAGCCACGTCTCATCCATATCCGGCTGCCTGATCACAGCCACACCTCATCCATATCCGGCTGCCTGATCACAGCCACGTCTCATCCATATCCGGCTGCCTGATCACAGCCACGCCTCATCCATATCCGGCTGCCTGATCACAGCCACGTCTCATCCATACTCACCCAGAACCGTAGTGTTGTATGAGACAGGTTCCAGATTTAGTCCATCGTTATAAAAAGCGAGATGCCAAACTCCAGCATGAAGATACTGAATAAATCCAGCACAGTGAACGCTGACCGGGCTCTCCATGCCGTCCCTGACCTCCGCATCCCGGGAAATCAGACGGCTGCCGTCGAGCAGCTCCACAAAGTCATACTGAAACACAAAACAGAGTTCACACACTAAACACTAAACATCCTAAATCTATTCCGTCCAGATGTGTTAAATAACTGTGTGATGAGATGATTTAAACAACACGAACTGAACATCGAGTCATTCTAGTTTCACTGCCAGCTTTGTATGCATGTGTGTGTTACCTGTGTGTGTGAGGGTGGGAGTCCTTTCCTCCCGTACACTCCTATCAGAGCGTTCTTCTGGATGGAGATGTTGAACTTGAGAAACTGTGACTGCTCCAGGATGACGTTACACCTCCAGAAAAGCCCTGGGACGACCGAGGAACTCACCTGCTGCCCCACCTGCACCTGCCCCGAGTCCTGCCCAGGGTCAGTCCTGCCTGTAACACACACACACACACACACACACACACACACACACCCGTTGTGAGTTAGTGATAAGCGGCAGATGAATGCATTTCGTCTTTCTTTTTGTGTTTAATTATATTCTATTTTATTTCATTTATGTATAAAATGTATACTTTAACTTCTTGCCTGTTTATTATTATTATTATTATTATTATTATTATTATTATTATTATTAATTATCCACAGTCATGTTTTTTCACTCTTGAAAATGAGATTAATTTTAAAATGTAATAATTTTTTAAGTGAATCTAAATATTAAAAATATTATGAAGATCTCAAATGAAAGTCTTACAGCAACACTGTTGTGTTTTTCCCTCTCTTTTTATCTTCCTCACTCAGGTTACATCTTTCACTGTAAACATCTAAATATAAACAACAACAACCGGACCCAGTCTTTAATGAGAAATAACTGTAACAGGAAGTGTGTTTCTTCCACTCCGAGTTATCCTGAAGCCCGAGTCTGTTAGACGGAGGAGAAGCGGAGGAGAAGATAAGGAGCGGGCGTGGAGTGGGCGTGGAGTGGGCGTGGTCACGGATCAGCCGGATGAAACAGTCAGAAGCGTTATTTAAAGGACTGTACGGATGTTTAAAGCGTGCAGCGTGAGCTCCTGAGAGCAGACGGACGCTGGTGATCACAGGTCACAGGTGGCCGTCTGCGTTAAATTAATGATGTCTGAAATCACTCTCCACTGAAGATCAGACCAGATCAGACTCTTCACTAAAGATCAGACGAGAATGTAAAAGCACTCGTGACGCAAAGCGCATACTTCACGCTGAAATATAAGTGTGTTAAAGGGGGCGTGGCCTCACATAAAAACCAAACACTTCACTGTACGGCTCGGTAAAACGTGCGATTCAGACCTGACGTGTATACTGGCGTGTATACTGACGTGTATACTGAGGTGTTTACTGGCGTGTATACTGACGTGTTTACTGACGTGTATACTGACGTGTATACTGACATGCTTACTGACGTGTATACTGACGTGTTTACTGACGTGTATACTGACGTGTATACTGACATGCTTACTGACGTGTATACTGACGTGTTTACTGACGTGTTTACTGACGTGTATACTGACGTGTATACTGACATGCTTACTGACGTGTATACTGACGTGTTTACTGACGTGTATACTGACGTGTATACTGACATGCTTACTGACGTGTATACTGACGTGTTTACTGACGTGTATACTGACGTGTATACTGACATGCTTACTGACGTGTATACTGACGTGTTTACTGACGTGTATACTGACGTGTTTACTGGCGTGTATACTGACGTGTTTACTGACGTGTATACTGACGTGTATACTGACATGCTTACTGACGTGTATACTGACGTGTTTACTGACGTGAGTAAAATGATTTCAGTCACCGTGTGGTGGGTAAATAAACAGAAAAAAGAGCAGAAAGAAAAAAGGCACAGAGACGTGGACACTTGGACTCAAGCACAAATTCCAGACTGGATGAATATGCAAATAGGAAACTCCCACCAAACACACATGCCCCGCCCACTTCCCCTTTTTATACAAGTAGTCCAGAACGAAAGCAGCATACAAACAGGAGTCACATTCTGTCTCTCATTTTCACTTTTATTCCTCCACTTTTCCTTTGTTTCTTTTTTCCTCCTATCTTTCTGAAGGTTTATTTATTTATTTATTTATTTTAATTATCTGCAGTTTCTTCCATTCGTCCATTCATTGTTTTTTTTTTATTCTTTCTTTCTTCTGTCCTTCTCTGTTTCTTTCCCTCTCCTTTTCCCATCCTCCTTTCATTATTTTTTGTTTTTTTCTCTTCTCTGTCTTTTATACCTCCGTATTTCCTTTCTCCGTTTCTTTTTCCTCTTTTATCTTTCTTCACATTATTCTCACGTTTTCTTTTCAGTTTCCTTCATTCTTCACTCTTTCGTTCATTCTTTGCATTTTATTTTTTCAGTCTTTCTTCCTCTCTTTTGTTATTCCTTCTGCATTCTTTCTTCCTCTATTGAATTCTATTTCTCTCTTCATCCCTCTCTTCCTTCTTTCCTAGTTCCTATGGTCAAGTAGTATGTGTTCATATATCTATAGTACATGAGTCCTACATGATCAGAAGTTTTGGCCCCCCTCTGCGAACACTCTGCGTGTGCTTCACTGCTTTCAGGTGGAGTTCTCTGGACACTGAGCAGATCTGACCCAAAACCTCTTTTTACAAATAAAATTCTCTGCATTTTGCTTTTCCTTTTAGATCGTCGTCTTATTTTACAGCCGCATTTCATTAA
>NC_071262.1:31022801-31040301 GCF_023375685.1 Ictalurus furcatus | reverse complement strand
TCTCTCTCTGTCTCCCTCTCTGTCTCTCTCTCTCTCTCTCTGTCTCTCTCTGTCTCTCTCTGTCTCTCTCTCTGTCTCTCTCTCTCTGTCTCTCTGTCTCTCTCTCTGTCTCTCTCTCTCTCTGTCTCCCTCTCTGTCTCTCTCTCTCTGTCTCTCTGTCTCTCTCTCTGTCTCTTTGTCTCTCTCTCTTTCTGTCTCTCTCTCTGTTTCTCTCTCTGTCTCTCTCTATTTCTCTCTCTCTCTCTCTTTCTGTCTCTCTGTCTCTCTCTATCTGTCTCTCTCTCTCTCTTTCTGTCTCTCCTTCTGTCTCTCTCTCTGTCTCTCTCTCTGTCTCTCTCTCTGTCTCTCTCTATTTCTCTCTCTCTCTCTTTCTGTCTCTCTCTCTATTTCTCTCTCTGTCTCTCTCTCTGTGTCTCTCTCTCTCTGTCTCTCTCTCTCTCTCTGTCTCTCTCTCTCTGTCATTCTCTATTTCTCTCTCTCTCTCTCTCTCTCTCTCTGTCACTCTCTATTTCTCTCTCTCTCTCTCTCACACACACACAGAGTCATAATAAATGATTCTCCTTATTCATAATTCTGCAGTATAAATTGAGTTTTAATGCAGTGTGCTGAGTGGAAATCCCGAATCAGCACTTTTTTACTCTGAATAAAGTCTGAGTGAGCGAGAGTGAGACAGAAATGTGAAAACAACGCACATTTAATTACTAATAAACCGTACGACTGCCTTCGGCTTCTTTTATAATAAATGCATTTCTGCTTCCGGGGCCTGCACTTGTTCGAGCGTGAGTAAATAAATACATATATAAACAAATACAATAAGCTTGACCTATTTTGGCAAAATTTAGGGGGGGGGGATAATTTCTCTCTGTCTCTCTGTTTCTCTCTCACTCTCTCAATTAACAACTCATTTTTATTGCATAAATATATATTTTTTAAATTAGCGAATTTATTAGCATCTCTGTGCATTAGCTAAGCACTTAACTAGATATTTAGGACAACAGCAGGCATTTCTGATTTGCATAATCATGCATATTCATAGATCCTGGGATTTTTAATTAGGGTAAAGGTGAAAGGAGATTTAAATCAGTTGCTTTTAGTTCCAAAAACTGAGAAATAGAAATACAGATGCTGTATTTTTAACATGCATTAAGTAAATTTGATATACTTTTGTATTTTCTGTGAAACAATAAAAGAGAAAAATATTCGAATATTCCCGCACATATAAACCACTCAAACGTTTACTTAATAAGTGACAAAGTCAGCTTTTTAAATGACTTTTTATTTGACTTTTTTATTTCTTTCTTTATTTAATATAAATATCTTAAGGTTGGTGTTGCAAATAAGATTTTTTTATATTCCAGATTTTAAATAACACATTATTTACTACGTTTATTAGAATAGAATAAATAAATGTTGACTATCTGATCTCTGCAATATTAGGAACCATTTCTGGTACCATCAGTACCAACTGTTATTATTATTTCTCATGCCCATTGGAGAATGTGAGCAGGGTATAGTGTCATGTTGAAAATAAATATTCTTCTATTTTTAGTAAAAATAAAAATAATTTTTTAGATTTTATTAAAATCTAAAATCGTGTGTGTGTGTGTGTGTGTGTGTGTGTGTGTGTGTGTGTGTGTGATCAGGAGCTCGTTATAAACTCATGTGTAATTATTAATTAAGATGCAGTGCTAATCTGCATGATTTGGATTAAAAACACACACCTGCTCTGCAGCCCCACGCTAGTGCCCAGAACCCAGTTCTCCTGCAGCTGCACACACTCCGACGTGCTCTGGAACTTCTGATTGGTCAGCGGCGTGTTGATTGACAGGTGCTGCTTATGCTGATGTGGAGCAGGAGGGGGAGGGGCTTGCTGGCTCGACAGCAGCTCTGTTGGCAAAAGAACAGGAAATGATCAGCTGTTAGAGATGATTTATATATATATCATCAGATTAAAAACTATAACAGATTAAAAACTGTGTAATTATTATAAATTATTTTAAAAATACAATATTATATAATTATGAAGAAAAGCAATTTAATTTAATTTGACTCGTACGGCCATGATTGAGATTCATTCCTGTGCAGGTCAGTGTTTGACTCAGTGACTCATTCAGCCATGACTGAGATTCATTCCTCTGCAGGTCAGTGTTTGACTCAGTGACTCATTCAGCCATGACTGAGATTCATTCCTGTGCAGGTCCGTGTTTGACTCAGTGACTCATTCAGCCATGACTGAGATTCATTCCTGTGCAGGTCCGTGTTTGACTCAGTGACTCATTCAGCCATGACTGAGATTCATTCCTGTGCAGGTCAGTGTTTGACTCAGTGACTCATTCAGTCATGATTGAGATTCATTCCTCTGCAGGTCCGTGTTTGACTCAGTGACTCATTCAGCCATGATTGAGATTCATTCCTCTGCAGGTCCGTGTTTGACTCAGTGACTCATTCAGCCATGACTGAGATTCATTCCTGTGCAGGTCAGTGTTTGACTCAGTGACTCATTCAGCCATGACTGAGATTCATTCCTGTGCAGGTCAGTGTTTGACTCAGTGACTCATTCAGCCATGATTGAGATTCATTCCTCTGCAGGTCTGTGTTTGACTCAGTGACTCATTCAGCCATGATTGAGATTCATTCCTCTGCAGGTCCGTGCTTGACTCAGTGACTCATTCAGCCATGATTGAGATTCATTCCTCTGCAGGTCCGTGTTTGACTCAGTGACTCATTCAGCCATGACTGAGATTCATTCCTGTGCAGGTCCGTGTTTGACTCAGTGACTCATTCAGCCATGATTGAGATTCATTCCTTTCTTTGTTCAGCAGATCAGCATTTGACTCAGTGAATCTTTGGGCTATGGCTGAGATTCACTTCTCTATCATTCACAGATCAGTGACTGAATGAGTGAATCTTTCATTCATATCCAAAATTCGCTCCTCTGTGAATCTGTGAATCATTTGTTCATGCCTGAGATTCACTCCTCTCACATTAAGCAGGTTAGTGTTTGAATCAGTGAATCTTTCGACCATGACCGAGATTCATTTCTTTGTAGATCAGCGAATCATTTGAGTCAGTGACTTCAACATTCAAGATTCCTTCAGACTCTTGGATTAGCCTGCTAACATGCTAACATGCTAATTAGCTATCAGCGTACAGCAGCTCAGCCCATCGGCTGTCACACACCAGTGGAGTCAAAGGAATAAAATCAAATCTTTTTTTTTTTTTTTTTTTTTTAAAAAAACACGTATTTCCATGTTAAACACAGCGTGATTTGTCATTTTGAAAATGAAACGGTCAAATCACAGCAGTGCATTCTGGGTACCGCGATGTCGCCTGGATATCTCATCTACTGAACATCACTTACGCCAAGAAAGCCATGGAACAGATGCTGCGTCCTTCAACCAAGGAGGAACCGGAGAGGGGAAGTGGGCCAGGGCGCATTAAAACCAGTGTTGGAACGAAGCCATAACACTTTACAGCAGCTTTATGAGGCATTATTAGAGTTTGTAAAAATGTCGTTATAAAATTAAACTTTATGAATGTGGGCTTTATAGAAAGTGTGACATTATTCAAATCCAACAAGGTGCCTTAAAAACAATAAATAAACACACAAAGTCATGCTAATTTCTGCTAAATGAGCTGTAAGGAGGAAAATCGTACCCGTGCTAGCAGATGTTCCAGACAGAACACACTTCCTGTTTGATTACAGCCGTTTCTATCATTTAACTAATGACCAGAAACATCATTAAACACCAGAGAAAGGGTTTTATTTCGCTGATTTCTCATTTCACACCAGGCCGTGTTGATTGTCCCCTCTGTTCTGATTATTTTTCCATTTACGACTTTCCTGTTTCTGCCTGATTACAGACACTCGAGCGTATTCTGACACACAATCAGAGGAAATGCCACGTTTATACTGTTTATATGTAAAGTCGCATGAAAAAACCCTCAATACATCAAAGCATCAGCGGTGAAAACTGAATTAGTAAAAAAAATAAACCCCAAACCTACGTCAAGGTAAAAAGCACGGCTGTCAAACCGAACACGGCGTTGGATCCGAATGCGTTTAGCAAGGCGGCTTATGAGTGTTATATTTACCACTTCACACCGACACGCGCCTGACAGGAAAGTTTCATTTTAGTGTAACGAGACAGCCTCGCTGGGGGAGTGCGGATTTATTTACAGAAACTCTAATCACAAATCCAGAGCAGTAATTACAAAACGCTTCCAGTTTCTTCACCGTGAGCTGAAAAACACATCCGAGTTCCACGAACACAAAACACAAAACCGTTCTCTTTTCTTGTATTCTCTCTTCTTTAATTGTAAGTACGATCTAAAGCATACTGTCGGAGATAAAACTGATGTTCATGTACATTTCAGAGCGCAGAAATAAGTACATGTACCTGCAGAGGTGCAGCAACACCGCTAGTAACTAAAGCTGCAACGACTCGATTATTAAAATCAATCTCATACCAATCTCATTATCGATCACGGGGACGTTTACTCACTACTTTACTACCAAAAACACGCCTAGTAAATACTAAAGTTGTGTCCCAAATCACGTACTATACACTTACACTATGCACTGTGTACTCTACCGTCTAGTCTGTGACGTGTAGAAAGGTAATATCGTCTCAAATAGAACACGAGCGGGTTTTTTTCTCACTGGAAGTGTAAGCCGTTTCCCAGTCGATGGCGCATGACGTCATACTCACGTAACGCGACGCCACTAGCTTTAGCCTAATGCCCAGAGTCACCGACACTGACTTTCTTCAGTTTACTGTTTGATTCAACTTTACCTTTTATTCCCAACATGACCTCAGTCCTCATCAGACGGAGGAGAAAGGCAGGGGAGCGTTTTATATTAAACACCATGAAAAGACCGTAACCTGTAATTTTTACAAAGTGGAGATTGTGTACCAGGGAACCTCGACAATCAGGACGTTTACATGGACGACAATAATCCCATATGAACCCGATTAAGACGATACTCTGATTAAGAAACTAGCATGTAAACAGAGATTATTGACGATCTTAATCCGATTAAAGTCACACTCGGAGTAAACACAGATGGAATTAAGACGTGTGGAGTATTCCTGTTTTAGTCACGTTACAGACATGTACACACCTTAATCACACTATTAACGTCGTGTGAGAGTTTTCACCGCATTGTGAGACAGGACACGTACACACACGGCAGCGCTCGACCGTTTAACGCCAAACAAGAGAGCACGGCTGCGTCCCAAACCGCGTACTTACCTGCTATATAGTAGGAGAAATACATGTATTTAGGTAAGTATGCGGTTTGGGACGCAGCCCACGGCTTCAAGCAGTCGTCTATTTGCACGTGCAGCACGACTAATAATTAACCGCACTCGACGCTTTCATAAAATTAAACATGAAACACCCAAAACTGTATACGGTCCCATAACGAACACCAACTGTGTGTCGATACGTGAAATTCTGGAGGGACGTCGGACGGCGTGGCTCGGGGACGTAATGACGTGTGACGTTAATCCATCTCTGTTCTATAACACGCAAAACAGGAACATGAAAGGAGTATTCTAAAAGCGAGTTAAAAGGTTTAGTTCCAGTTTATTGTTATTATATGCTGTACTTGCGTGCGTGCAGTGTAAACTCTGTTGTTTATTGTAACGCGAGCGGTGTGTAAGTGATGTGTTAGTAACGAGTACGGACTGTAACGTCTGATTAAAACGGTACGATCAAAGTAAACATGAATAAAGGACATGTGTAAAGACAGCGAGGAACAGAACCCACACGGTGCGGTGAACCGAACCCGCACGGTGCGGTGAACCGAACCCGCACGGTGCGGTGAACAGAACCCACACGGTGCGGTGAAAGGGAGATTTTATTATTCATTTAGGACTGTAGTTTAATTAGCGGTTCTTTTTGTGCATCCATTAAAATAATAGATAGATACTTAGATATAAGAGTGTTTATATTTGTAACACTCAGTTTGTGGATTTTATTTTAAATAGACGAAAAAATGGTACTGAAAGTCTGCCCCCATTGGATGCCCCCATCCAATTAATCAAAAATATAATCGACTGATTAATCGATGATGAAAATAACCGTTAGTTGCAGTTTACTAGCACCAGAGCGAAAAAACCGCTGATGGGAAGTTACAGTAAAACTCCATTTACACACGGACGCAACAGTGCTTGGACCCCTGTGATCGCAGCTCGTTATTCATTTTCTTTCCTAAAAAACGTTTCAGTAAATTAGAGTTTTACTCTTCAGGAAGTGGTGAGCAGACAGGAGCGATGCTTCCTGAGTCATGGCCGAATCCGAGGCCGTCGTCCCTCGGTAACAGTAACCGCTATGACAGCTGTCATGTTATATTGATGAATTTCCCCTTATCGCTGTTCAGCAGTCTGCATTAACGAGAAGTGTTAGTGCAACTAACGTGTGGGGGAGAGACGGAGACGGAGACGGAGACGGACGCAGAAGAAGATAGAGAAAGAGAAGGAGACAGAGGAAGAAAAGGAGATGGAGACGGTCACATTGCAATATTCTCAATACATCTCTGTCTCTCTCCCTCTCTCTCTCTCTCTCTGTCTCTCTCTCTCTCTGTCTCTCTCTCTCTCTGTCTCTGTCTCTCTCCCTCTCTCTCTCTCTCTCTCTGTCTCTGTCTCTCTCCCTCTCTCTCTCTCTCTCTGTCTCTCTCTCTCTCTCTCTCTCTCTCTGTCTCTCTCCTTCTCTCTCTCTCTCTCTCTCCCTCTCTCTGTCTCTGTCTCTCTCTCTCTTGCTCTCTCCCTCTCTCTCTCTCTCCCCCTCTCTCCCTCTCTCTGTCTCTGTCTCTCTCTCTCTTGCTCTCTCTCTCTCTCTCTCCCTCTCTCTGTCTCTCTCCCTCTCTCTCTCTCTCTCCCTCTCTCTGTCTCTGTCTCTCTCTCTCTTGCTCTCTCCCTCTCTCTCTCTCTCTCTCCCTCTCCCTCATGCTCTCTCCCTCTCTCTCTCTCTCTCTCCCCCTCTCTCTCTCTCGCTCTCTCCCTCTGTCTCTCTCTCGCTCTCTCTCTGTCTTGCACGCTCTCACTCTCTCTTTCTCTCTCTCTCTCTCTCTCTCTCTCTCTCTGTCTTTTCACAGTAAGCCCTAATTATAGTCCATTTCCTGTTCTGGTCTTTTATTATTCATCATCAGAACCATGAAGCTTTCAGCTAAAATGTGTTCAGAGCCGCACATTTTATTTTCATTGTATTCTCACACATGGAGCGACAGTTTAAATTCACTCGATGACATCATCATAAGTCGATGTGAATTACGAGAATTCACTTGATTCATCATGAATGAAGGATGAAACAAATCAATGAATCAACTTCATCTACACGTGTAAACACTGGGCCAGAGGAAGGATCTGAGCGAGACAGGGGCCAGACTGTGATGGCTAGACGACTGGGTCAGAGCATTGTGGGTGTTCCCAGCATGCAGTGCTTACTACCTACCAAAAGTGTCCAAGGAAGGACAGGATCATGGAGACCAGGATGCACTATGGGAAGAAGGCGAGCTGGTGGAGGCAGTGTGATGCTCTGGGCAATGTTCTGCTGGGAAACCTCGGGTCCTGGTGTTCATGTGGATGTTACTTTGACACGTAGCACCTACCTAAACACTGCTGCAGTCCGAGTACACCCCTTCATGGTGACGGTGTTCCCTAATATCAGTGTCCTCTTTCAGCAGGATAACGCTCCCTGACACACCGCACACACTGTTCAGGAACGGTTTGAGGAACACGACAAACAGTTCGAGGTGTTGACTCGACCTCTGAATTCCCCGGATCTCGATCCGATCCGGCATCTGTGGGACGTTCTGGACGAACGAGTCCGATCCACGGAGGCCCGACCTCACATCTTACAGGACTCAAAGGAGTCAGATACCACAGCACACCTTCAGAGGTCTTGTGGAGTCCAGGCCTCGACGCCTCAGAGATGTTTTGGAGGCACAAGGAGAGGAGAACCTACACGATATTAGGCAGGTGGTTTTAATGTTATGGCTGATCGGTGTAAGTGAACACTGCCACTGTTGTTGTTGTTGTTGTTGTTGTTGTTGTCACTGTTACCAAAGATTCTTTTTTCTTTCTGTTTACTTTATGCTCTATTCTTTTTTTATTCATCTTTTTGAATGAAAAGGTAACAGTAGCAGGGCTGAAAGCGTTTCCTCCGTCTTCAGGAGCTGTCAAATAAACCAGGAAGTGAAACACTGCAAAGTGAGTTCAGTGATTGTGACTTTTCTCAAAAAAAACAAAAACAAAAAAAACGGTCGATGAAAGCTGCTAATTGCTAACGCTAGCACTCTGATCAATATTAGCTAGAAACTCTGTCTCGATCTCCAGGGACAAGGAAAAAGCTTCTCGACTCATAAACAGGAAAAATAAAGAAATTTCTTTTTAAGCTTGAAACTAAACAGCACAAAGATGCCATTACTTTGGGCATTTTCTCAAAAATATTTCATCGATGCGTGAAGCGTGATGTTGTTCGTGTTAGAGATAAAACCGTGTTTTTCCGAGTGTAATTACGTTTGTTTACTTTTTTATTTTGCTGAAGAAACTCTGAATGAAACTGTAAGAAAACCGGTGGCTATTGATTTTCTCCGATAGCGCTCGATGATAAATGCTTTATTGATCACTAAGAGGGCATTTTGCTCTTTTTATTGATATTTAAAGAGTTTAATCAAAGTTATTTTTCTGGAGAGACCCCGGAGAACGTTCTCCACACGGCACTGGCGTTTATATCGATATTATTATTGATGCTGAAGGGCAAATCTGGAATTCAGAAACTGAATGAAGACGTTGTATGATCTTTAAAAAGCGTTTAATTAAAACCTCAGACTGTCTCCGGATTTTAAAACAGGGTTGGAGAAACGTTCCCTTCTTTTTCCCGGGAGGTGTGACGGGAACAGCTGGATGAGGAACACGATAACGCTGAATTGATTTTGGACTTTGGACCGAAAAGTGTCCAAGTGGTCGATGAAAATGTCTAATTGGTAATGCTAGCACTTTAGAGATATAGAAACACACGTTATTGATCCCCGGGGAGAAAATGCACCGATTTAAGGATGACCTCGGGGGAAGTGAGGCTGTTTTCTTTTTTTTTCAAATTCATCTTTCATGTTCACTTCAAAGAATAGTCTAAGCTGAGACATTAAAAGTTTCCCATAAGCTCTTTTTCCGCTTCTTTAGCTCACAGCACACTCGGTTATTGCTGTAAAATGTCAACACAATTTATTTCTCCTCAGACGAGACGTGTCACTCTGCTGCCGAGAACCGGAGAACGTTTTATTCTGTTTTACTCTCTTATTGATTTTTCTTATCCGTTTCTATTTCTGTCCAATGTTCAAAACTCTGAGTCCAATCCATTATCGTTTTCTTAAACGTGAGATTGTCATGCAGATGTTGAGCTCTGGATTGGGATTGTCCTCCAGGTGTTGATTAAAATTCATTCAGGTATCTCCCCCCACACTCAGCACGCTTAAGCTGCCCGCAGCGCGACTTTGTTTACCTTGTCATTGTGTTTTGTTTCGGTTTCTGTCCTGTCTCCACCCCTGTTTTGTGATTGGTTGTTTCTCTTGTGTGTCAGCACTGACGACGTTTACACGGACAGCGGTGATCTAATTATGGACCTTATTCTGAATAAGACGTGTAATATTGTGATTAAGGTGTTTACATGAGTGGCTTTTAGAATACTCCTTTCATGTTCCTGTTTTACGTGTTATAGAACATAGATGGATTAACGTCACACGTCATTATGTCCCCGCGCCACGCCGTCCGACGTCCCTCCAGAATTTCACGTATCGACACACAGTTGGTCTTCGTTATGGGACCGTATACAGTTTTGGGTGTTTTTATGTTTAATTTTATGAAAGCGTCGAGTGCGGTTAATTATTAGTCGTGCTGCATGTGCAAATAGACGACTGCTTGAAGCCGTGGGCTGCGTCCCAAACCGCGTACTTACCTAAATACGTGTATTTCTCCTACTATATAGCAGGTGAGTACGCGGTTTGGGACGCAGCCGCGCTCTCTTGTTTGGCGTTAAACGGTCGAGCGCTGCCGTGTGTGTACGTGTCCTGTCTCACAATGCGGTGAAAACTCTCACACGACGTTAATAGTGTGATTAAGTTGTGTACATGTCTGTAACGCGACTAAAACAGGAATACTCCACACGTCTTAATTCCATCTGTGTTTACTCCGAGTGTGACTTTAATCAGATTAAGATCATCAATAATCTCTGTTCACATGCTAGTTTCTTAATCAGAGTATCGTCTTAATCGGGTTCATATGGGATTATTGTTGTCCATGTAAACGCACTGCATGTCCACAGCTGTTTCAGTTTCCCCCTTTGATTATTTGTCAGTGTGTAGTCTTGTGTTTCTGTGTCACTTCCTGAAGTATTGAGCTTCAGTGTTTGTCGCCTGAGCCGCACCGAGCCTTTTGTTCTTCATTCTTGATTCCTGCTTTTTGATGACGTTTCTGCCGGGTTGTTGATCGCCTGAGCCGAGCCAGTTTAGGATTCTGATGTTGCTCTTCGATTTGGATTTGTCTTCCTTCCTTCAATAAAGCCTTGAACTGCGTTTGTATCCGTCCGCACTCGCCTAACGTGACACTCGGACAGTAGCGCAGGTTCATATTAACGCTCGTTCTAATACGTTATCGTTTCTATAGCAACGGCTCGTTCACAGGGACGCGTTGACGTGATGAAGCTTTCTGTGAGGAGAACTGTGTTATGTATCGTGTAGGGAAGGAGTCTCCAGTGTCAGCGCTGTGTAGCAGTCAGAGGTGACGCTGTAAAGCTACCTCGAAGAGAGAGAATAAAGGGAGAATAACGCGAGGCTGGTGAGGAACGCCAGCCTCTTCTGTTTACAGCAGAATTTCTCTGGAGCAGAATCCTATGGCTAGCTGCCATATAATTATTGAAGCTCGTTTATATATTAGCATTTCAGCTCATCTGATGATCCATAAAAAAAGATAAATTGTGATCATTACAGCGCAGAGACGATCCGTCTAAACTCAGCACATTGTAATGGCTCCCGGAGCTCACTACGCTTAAGGCAAGATGAAAATGTTTCTGCGAGCCGGCGTATCAGTAATATCTCCATTAACCCGCGCAGACACAACACACACAGACGTCCGGGTCGTTCCGATCCCCTCGCCGCAGCTCCACACACACCAACACCATTTGTTTCCTGTCTGTATTTAGGAGGAAAGCTTCGGTGCCGTCCTGGAGGTTTAGCATTTAAATTGGCTGATGCAGGCGCATTGCTGTTTTTACTGCCGTGTGTGTGAGTGTGTGTGTGTGTGTGTGTGTGTGTGTGATAGATCAGGACACACTAATCCTCCTCACAGCTCTATTGTTCCTCAATGTGATCTCCTTCTTTTCAGAAAGATGTTTTTTTTAATCCATGCGTTACTGATGCACTTTATTAACATTAGTACTTTTTACATATGACATGTAATTTAATTAAAAATGATTATTAATACTTAAATAACTACATTATTCTGGTATGAATTATTACTTATGAATTAGTTAATATTGTAATAGTTCATAATTGTAATGATTGTTATGATTAAGTATCAAGAATGTTTAATATAATTTTATGTAAATCTTTATGAATATTAATCTGGGCGGCAGGGGCGTGTCCAGGGCGTGTCCAGGGCGTGTCCAGGTGGAGCTGCAGGGATGACGGACAGCTCGTTAGCGGTGAAATTGTTCTTCATTATTCAGATTATATCCCAGTTTTATCGGAGGACCTGTGGCTCTAGGGCTGGAAGAACGCGGTACTCGGAGTGAAGATCTGGCTGATTTACGAGCTTCGCTCTCGACGTGGTTCAGCGCGCTAACTGCACTAGCTACATACACTCACGTGTCTCCTACTTCCTTCTGAGCGTTACTGTTCTTCCTAAAGTCTTTTACACCTTTAATGTAGAGCTGGTATTTACTTTATCACTCGCTCGTATCAACAATACTACTCTTTCATTTTTTACAAGAACCTCGTCATACTTTTATCCGTTTATAGTTACATTTAATGTTCATAAAACAAGTCAGTTGTCGCTTATGTTATAGGAGCTATAAATGCTCGTTCTCCTACCATCCTCTCTCTATTCTCTCTCTCTATTCTCTCTCTTTATTCTCTCTCTATTCTCTCTCTATTCTCTCTTTATTCTCTCTCTCTATTCTCTCTCTCTATTCTCTCTCTTTATTCTCTCTCTATTCTCTCTTTATTCTCTCTCTATTCTCTCTCTCTATTCTCTCTCTCTATTCTCTCTCTATTCTCTCTCTCTATTCTCTCTCTCTATTCTCTCTCTATTCTCTCTCTTTATTCTCTCTCTATTCTCTCTCTCTATTCTCTCTCTTTATTCTCTCTTTATTCTCTCTCTCTATTCTCTCTCTCTCTATTCTCTCTCTCTATTCTCTCTCTCTATTCTCTCTCTTTATTCTCTCTCTATTCTCTCTCTATTCTCTCTCTATTCTCTCTTTATTCTCTCTCTATTCTCTCTCTATTCTCTCTCTTTATTCTCTCTCTATTCTCTCTCTCTATTCTCTCTCTTTATTCTCTCTTTATTCTCTCTCTCTATTCTCTCTCTCTATTCTCTCTCTATTCTCTCTCTATTCTCTCTTTATTCTCTCTCTCTATTCTCTCTCTATTCTCTCTCTATTCTCTCTCTATTCTCTCTCTATTCTCTCTTTATTCTCTCTCTCTATTCTCTCTCTCTATTCTCTCTCTATTCTCTCTCTATTCTCTCTCTTTATTCTCTCTCTATTCTCTCTTTATTCTCTCTCTATTCTCTCTCTTTATTCTCTCTCTATTCTCTCTCTATTCTCTCTCTTTATTCTCTCTCTCTATTCTCTCTCTCTATTCTCTCTCTCTATTCTCTCTCTCTCTATTCTCTCTCTCTATTCTCTCTCTTTATTCTCTCTCTATTCTCTCTCTTTATTCTCTCTCTATTCTCTCTCTTTATTCTCTCTCTCTATTCTCTCTCTCTATTCTCTCTCTTTATTCTCTCTCTCTATTCTCTCTCTCTATTCTCTCTCTCTATTCTCTCTCTTTATTCTCTCTCTCTATTCTCTCTCTTTATTCTCTCTCTATTCTCTCTCTCTATTCTCTCTCTCTATTCTCTCTCTCTCTATTCTCTCTCTATTCTCTCTCTTTATTCTCTCTCTATTCTCTCTCTCTATTCTCTCTCTCTATTCTCTCTCTTTATTCTCTCTCTATTCTCTCTCTTTATTCTCTCTCTCTATTCTCTCTCTCTATTCTCTCTCTCTATTCTCTCTCTCTTTATTCTCTCTCTCTATTCTCTCTCTTTATTCTCTCTCTATTCTCTCTCTCTATTCTCTCTCTCTATTCTCTCTCTCTCTATTCTCTCTCTTTATTCTCTCTCTATTCTCTCTCTCTATTCTCTCTCTCTATTCTCTCTCTCTCTATTCTCTCTCTTTATTCTCTCTCTCTATTCTCTCTCTTTATTCTCTCTCTCTATTCTCTCTTTATTCTCTCTTTATTCTCTCTCTATTCTCTCTCTATTCTCTCTCTCTTTATTCCCTCTCTCTATTCTCTCTTTATTCCCTCTCTCTATTCTCTCTTTATTCTCTCTCTCTATTCTCTCTCTTCATGTTAATAAGATAAAAACCGCAGCTTGTCATGTTACAGAGAAACCACAAAGAAGCGTAAACTCCTCTGTCCTGAAGATCAAAGCACTGACACTGGAGACTCCTTCCATACACGTTAAATAAATAATAATAAACTATTATCAGTGCTGTACGAGTCCCTGTGAAGGAGTCGTTACTATAGAAACGATAACGTATCAGAACGAGCGCGTTAATATAAACCTGCGCTACTGTCCGAGCCGCTGTTCTAGAGAACTAATCAACACCTGACGACCAATCAGAACGCAGAATACAAATGATCTTAACATGGGTATTTAGATGTAGGCTTGCTCCGATGGATCCCGGTGTTACACGGTGTTCCCGGTGTTACACGGTGTTCCCGGTGTTCCCGGTGTTACATGGTGTTCCCGGTGTTCCCGGTGTTACACGGTGTTGGAGTCACACAGCGATTTCATCACCTGCCCACTGTGGCTCCGCCCCCACTGTCGTTTTGCCTTTTTAAAGTAATAAAAATCGTTTATTTCAGTTAGAGACCGGACACTACAATTAAAAACTGAACGTGTCTGCTCGATTCCCGAGCCGAACGAGTCCGAGTCTCGGCACAGATCAGATTTCCTTTATCACGTGACGAGAGCGAGGCGGCTGACTGAGCAGACGATGCCGGAGGTTTTGGTTTCAGGAGTGCTGTGTTTAATAGAAGCGAGTGTGTCACTGTGCTGTTTTGTAGTTGTTGTGTTTTTCATGAGGAATAATAATCAACCCACCGTTCAAGCGACTGCTGCCCCGAACTGCCTCTGATTCGAAAGCGAAATGGGTGTTCATAAGCCAGGGGGAAAAGCCCCCTCCCCCGCCACCGCCCCCGCCCCCCTCCCGGTGATATCGGCGTTTTCACACGTCGATTAAGCGGAGTGAAAACTTCCTCAGTGTCACATCCCTAGTTAGACGTTGTTTATAAGGTGAAAGTAAAGCTGAGGCAGTGAGGCAGTGAGGCAGTGATTAAATTCTGCAGCAGTGGTGTTGGTTTAATCTGAAAGAGTGTGAAACGTGGCCAGGTTTCTGTTCCTCCCTGCCGTATCTGGTTAATCTGCAGAGCTGTCTCGCTCCACTTTGATCTGGTGAAGAAAAGCCGTTTAGGCCGCGTGTTTCTGCTGAGAGATCGCGCTGAGGAATTTCTCTGAATCGCAGTCGGAGTAATTAAAGTCGCTCTGTCTTTTCTCTTCATCGCCATCCGTCAGCCGGCGGCCATTTCTGTCCCCGCTCGCTTCACGGTGAAGTGTCTGGTGACTCGCACTCTGATTCCTCTTTTAGGAAGACTAGACATGCACCTAAAGCTCTCTGGCTTTTTTGTTGTTGTCGTTAAATCTACGCGAATGCCGTGAGCGCCTTGTTATTATGATCAATGTTCTGTTTTCACACTCGCGCGCTGCTTCAGCTCCTCGGCGCTGATGTTCGGGCCCGGAGGTTGATTCAGTTCGAGATGACCCACATACATGTTTTAGTAAGAAGGAGTCCTGAAGATGATCTTATGAGCATGAGATCACAGCAGAGCTCTAACTCGGAGTGCTTTTAACCCTGAGAGTTCACACTGCGTCAGGGTTAAGCCTGCTTATTTATCTCGGATTCAAAAACGCAGCTTCCTTATTTGGGGCGTGGCCAACCCGGACACGCCCAGATCACTTCTGTGTGCACTCCATCAGATTTTACCCAAAAATCTGCACTACAGAGACACGGGAACATTTATTACATTCATAATACATTCATTAAAATCAGCTGCCCTTCAGATTAGTTAAAAACAAACAAACAAACAAACAAACAAACAAACAGAACCAGTCTGGAATAAAAACACCTTCTCAGGACATAATGAAGTGTTACACCGCGGCGCTGCAGAGTGCTGCGTTCTGATTGGTCAGAAGCTGGTGATTAGTTCTCTATAACAGCGACTCGGACAGTAGCGCAGGTTTATATTAATGCCCTCGCTCTCATACGATATCGTTTCTATAGCAACAGATCAGATTAAACCAATAAAGTTTTCTGTCAGGAGACGTTTATTTAACATTTATGGAAGGAGCTGCGTTTTATTCTTTTGTCTTATTAAGAGAATAAAAAGAGAGAATAGAGAGAGAGAATAGAGAGAGAGAATAAAGAGAGAGAATGAAGAGAGAATAAAGAGAGAGAATAAAGAGAGAGAATAGAGAGAGAGAATAGAGAGAGAGAATAAAGAGAGAGAATGAAGAGAGAGAATAAAGAGAGAGAATGAAGAGAGAGAATAAAGAGAGAGAGAATAGAGAGAGAGAGAATAAAGAGAGGGAATAGAGAGAGAGAATAGAGAGAGAGAATAGAGAGAGGGAATAAAGAGAGAGAATAGAGAGAGAGAATAAAGAGAGGGAATAGAGAGAGAGAATAGAGAGAGAATAAAGAGAGAGAATAGAGAGGGAGAATAGAGAGAATAGAAAGAGAGAATAGAGAGAGAGAATAGAGAGAGAGAATAAAGAGAGAGAATAGAGAGAGAGAATAAAGAGAGGGAATAGAGAGAGAGAATAGAGAGAGAGAATAGAGAGAGGGAATAAAGAGAGAGAATAAAGAGAGAGAATAGAGAGAGAGAATAAAGAGAGAGAATAGAGAGAGAGAATAGAGAGAGAGAATAGAGAGAGGGAATAGAGAGAGAGAATAGAGAGAGAGAATAGAGAGAGAGAATAGAGAGAGGGAATAGAGAGAGAGAATAGAGAGAGAGAATAGAGAGAGAGAATAGAGAGAGGGAATAGAGAGAGAGAATAGAGAGAGAGAATAGAGAGAGGGAATAGAGAGAGAATAAAGAGAGAGAATAGAGAGAGAGAATAGAGAGAGGGAATAGAGAGAGAATAGAGAGAGAGAATAGAGAGAGGGAATAGAGAGAGGGAATAGAGAGAGAGAATAGAGAGAGGGAATAAAGAGAGAGAATAGAGAGAGAGAATAAAGAGAGGGAATAGAGAGAGAATAGAGAGAGAATAAAGAGAGAGAATAGAGAGGGAGAATAGAGAGAGAGAATAGAGAGAGAGAATAGAGAGAGGGAATAGAGAGAGAGAATAAAGAGAGAGAATAAAGAGAGAGAATAGAGAGAGAGAATAAAGAGAGGGAATAGAGAGAGAGAATAGAGAGAGAATAAAGAGAGAGAATAGAGAGAGGGAATAGAGAGAGAGAATAAAGAGAGAGAATAGAGAGAGAGAATAGAGAGAGAGAATAGAGAGAGGGAATAGAGAGAGAGAATAAAGAGAGAGAATAGAGAGAGAGAATAGAGAGAGAGAATAGAGAGAGGGAATAGAGAGAGAGATGGTGAGGGAGCGAGTGTTTATAGCTGCTATATCATAAGTGAGAACAGGAACAAATTTGTATCTCCAATATTAAATGTAACTATAAACGGATAAAAAGTATGAAAGCATGTCATCGTTGGTGAGTCGCTGTGGAGTGAGAGGAATAAAACACTCAGGGACGTGCTGTTACAGGAAAATAATCAACCTCAGGGTGGGAAGAGTAACTCCACTTCATCACACACACACACACACACACACATATACACACACACACTGTGTGTAATTGCATTTTCAGCGTATTGTTATTAATCTGTTTTGAGTGTCTAATAAAACTGAACCTGTGTTATCACTCCCTGTTACTGACTGTATCCATGACAACGCTGATGTAATGAACCTGTAGTCTATAGAAAGTGAGAGCTGAGCTGGTGGTTTTAAAATAAAAAGAAAAGAAAAGAAAAGAAATCACAACTCCTGAGAAACATCTGTGCTTTCTGACAGTGCGTACACCAGCCGGTGATGAACGAGCAAAAAACATCACGTATGCAAATCTAACAAAAATGCAAATGAGCCGGTCGTTAATATTAATGAGTGCGAGTGTGTGCAGGTGT
>NC_071262.1:30992801-31017801 GCF_023375685.1 Ictalurus furcatus | reverse complement strand
TGGTCGAGCCGTTGCTATGGAAACGACAGCGTATCGACATTACGTCCCTGTGGACGAGCCGTTGCTATGGAAACGACAGCGTTTCGACATTACGTCCCTGTGGACGAGCCGTCGCTATGGAAACGACAGCGTATCGACATTACGTCCCTGTGGTCGAGCCGTTGCTATGGAAACAACAGCGTATTAGATTAGAACGAGCGCGATGTTATATATTTTGAACTTTTCAGTATTAGTTTTGAGAGTGGTGATACTACACCCGTTGACATGTACAGATGTTCTCTGGGGAATACGTTCCTCCAGGAGAACCATAAACCCTTCCACAGAGTAATCCTACAGCAGTGCTTACCCGTTCCAAACGCTCTCTCTTCTTCTCTCTCTTCTCACACTGAACCCTTTACTAACCCTAGAAGAACCTTTCTAAAAGGCAGGCTCCTTCAGTTCTTCCTCTGGAGGAACCACTACAGATGTAAGCAGAACCCTGCTACAGTGTTTACCTAACAGAAAGGGTTCCAGGTAGATCCTCATTTAGGAATACTTTATGCAGATATTCCATTCATTCCAAAGGGTTCACAAACCCAACTGAGCGCCGTGGAGAACCCTTAAAGGAACTTTATTTCGGACTCTAGGAGAGGAAAAAGTCTTGGCGTGGTGAGAACGCCATTCGTGCGGAACGAAATCAGACGTGTCTGTTGTTGGAGTCCTTGTTTTTTTTCCTTCTCACCATTCTCGGTCTGATTGTGAGGGAACGCTGCGCGTGTAAATCTGCCGTTATTTTGATCATCAGCGCTGTAAAAGGAAGCGGCTTTTCTCCTTGAACTCTCGGCGCTGGTGCTCATGGTGCGAGCTGCAGCGGGGGATTAAACACCATGAATGCAGCGTTTATCAATGGACTGATTTTCAAAAGCGTGATTATGCGACTTGTCGTGATGCGTTAACGCCGGAGTGTACACACGTCCGTGTCTGATCTCAGCAGCTGTCTGTGTTTAATCTGGATTATGGCGAGTGTGTGAAAGCGACGCTACACAGCGAGAGCTCCCCGCAGAGCGCCATCTAAAGGCTCACCGCAGGGGGCGGCTCACGGTTCCCACGAGGCCTTGCTTCCAAAAACAGCAGCGCAAACACGAGGAGAAAAATCAGACAAGCTTTCCGATCCAAACAGCATTTTCATTTACTGCGTGTGTGTGTTCATGTGTTTATGGGTCATTTACACATTAAAGGGAGGAGCTTTAATCCACCACCGAAGCTGTGAGATCTTCAGGAAGATGCTCAGATCTCTACATCAGTAGAACAGAAGATCTATCGTAGCCTCTATGTTGTCGAGCTACAAGATTAAACCTGCGCTAATAATTAGGTGCAACTTTTACTGTAAATGAAACCACTGCGTGATGCTGAAACCCATCAGAGTGTACACGAGAGATCTTCAGGAGCTTATGAGCCAGGAGTAAGAGCTTGAGCAGGTTCTGTAGTGAAGAAAGGTCGTGTTCTTCTGATGTGGTGAAGAAGAAACCAGCAGGATCGTCACATCACCGATCAGAGAAGTTAAGTCTGCCATTTACCGTCATCCACAACGGGACAGGTGAAGGAGAACTCTATACCTGCAGTTCTGGATCAGATTCAGATCTCCTTATTCAGGAAGTGATGTCAGAAATACAGTCCGAGACCTTCTGAGAAACGTGTGAGGTCGATGAAGGAAAGAAGTACACGTGAAGTGTGTCGTAGGCGAAGCAGCGACACAGAGAGCCATGAGATGAACCAGAGTGAGCATGAAGTGAAGTTCTGAACCCTGAGGGACTCCTGAACTTCTCCAGGATCCAGAGTACTGATCACGTACATCCTGAAAGCCAGATCATGGAGACGCTCCTGATTATTATTATTATTATTATTATTACTATTTGTGACTGAGAGATCGTATAATGCATATTACCCATAATGCACCATGAGAATAAGATTTAACAATAAGAAATGGCCGACATTCACATGATCTGTTGCGACATTATCCACAAAATAAAACTATTTACTTAGAAATAAATCAATTAATGTAGAATTAAAATCTAAGAGTTGAATTGAATCTTACTACATCTGACTTAAGTTTTAAAATCCGCTCGAGTCAATGATGACTCGAGTCTGTCAAACAAAGTAATATTATAACAAAGTAAAGATGAATTTAAATTAAAAGACCAGTGGCTTAAAAAAGAAATAACAACAGGCTTCGTTTCAAACCTGATGACCTTCAGTAGCCCTAGATCTTTTAAAAGAATGAAATGAGTTACGACTGATCATTCTCATTTCCACGTTAATTTCACCGTCATGAAGTTCAGGGCGTCCTGACTGATCTGACCAACCGGTGCCAGCTACGGTCGCCATGGTAACTGTGCGGATCAGGAACAGGAAGTCCAGGCCACTCTGACGTACGTTTCCAGCTCTGTTAATTTCCCAAATAAGCGTCGTGATGCAGTCAAGTGCTTTCCAATTTCCAGGCCGACACGGGACTCAACGACGACGGCGAATTTTTAATTTTACTGCACAAACTGTTTATTTATTTCTCCTTTGTTGCGTGCGGAAAACCAATTCGGCCGATCCTCTCCTCCAGATTGGATGTTAGATGAAACAACGATGAAGTACACGAGACGGAAAAACGAACAAATATCAATCTCTTAAAACTAATTGCTGTTTAATTGTACATGTTTTTTGGGACTGGACAAAATCAGTAGCGAGACGGAGAAATGAGGACGCTACAGAGAGTTCCGTTCATTTCACATGGTTTGTGCTGGTTGCTGTCGTGATGCTAGAGATGAACTCCTCCTGCTGAGGGTTTACGCTGAAGATGATGTAGTAGAGCGCGTCCTGAGTACAGCCGGGGTATCATATATTATTTATACCATAGTACCGTCAGTAACGCTGTACGTGCGGCACTTAATACTATTTTCACTAAAACGACAGAATACACAAAGATTAGTGACACTCCATTTAACTTCAGTTCTTTACCTTAATCTTTAAAGATGTGTTTAAACGCTAAAATTAGCCGCGTTCGCCGGTAAACGAGTTAACGCCACTCTAACCGCTGTGGTTAAAGGCTAAAATTAGCCGCGTTCGCCGGTAAACGAGTTAACGCCACGCTAACCGCTGTGGTTAAAGGCTAAAATTAGCCGCGTTCGCCGGTAAACGAGTTAACGCCACTCTAACCGCTGTGGTTAAACGCTAAAATTAGCCGCGTTCGCCGGTAAACGAGTTAACGCCACTCTAACCGCTGTAGTTAAACGCTAAAATTAGCCGCGTTCGCCGGTAAACGAGTTAACGCCACTCTAACCGCTGTGGTTAAACGCTAAAATTAGCCGCGTTCGCCAGTAAACGAGTTAACGCCACGCTAACCGCTGTGGTTAAACGCTAAAATTAGCCGCGTTCGCCGGTAAACGAGTTAACGCCACGCTAACCGCTGTGGTTAAACGCTAAAATTAGCCGCGTTCGCCGGTAAACGAGTTAACGCCACGCTAACCGCTGTGGTTAAACGCTAAAATTAGCCGCGTTCGCCGGTAAACGAGTTAACGCCACTCTAACCGCTGTAGTTAAACGCTAAAATTAGCCGCGTTCGCCGGTAAACGAGTTAACGCCACTCTAACCGCTGTGGTTAAACGCTAAAATTAGCCGCGTTCGCCGGTAAACGAGTTAACGCCACGCTAACCGCTGTGGTTAAACGCTAAAATTAGCCGCGTTCGCCGGTAAACGAGTTAACGCCACGCTAACCGCTGTAGTTAAACGCTAAAATTAGCCGCGTTCGCCGGTAAACGAGTTAACGCCACGCTAACCGCTGTGGTTAAACGCTAAAATTAGCCGCGTTCGCCGGTAAACGAGTTAACGCCACGCTAACCGCTGTGGTTAAACGCTAAAATTAGCCGCGTTCGCCGGTAAACGAGTTAACGCCACGCTAACCGCTGTGGTTAAACGCTAAAATTAGCCGCGTTCGCCGGTAAACGAGTTAACGCCACTCTAACCGCTGTGGTTAAACGCTAAAATTAGCCGCGTTCGCCGGTAAACGAGTTAACGCCACGCTAACCGCTGTGGTTAAACGCTAAAATTAGCCGCGTTCGCCGGTAAACGAGTTAACGCCACGCTAACCGCTGTGGTTAAACGCTAAAATTAGCCGCGTTCGCCGGTAAACGAGTTAACGCCACGCTAACCGCTGTGGTTAAACGCTAAAATTAGCCGCGTTCGCCGGTAAACGAGTTAACGCCACGCTAACCGCTGTGGTTAAACGCTAAAATTAGCCGCGTTCGCCGGTAAACGAGTTAACGCCACGCTAACCGCTGTGGTTAAACGCTAAAATTAGCCGCGTTCGCCGGTAAACGAGTTAACGCCACTCTAACCGCTGTGGTTAAACGCTAAAATTAGCCGCGTTCGCCGGTAAACGAGTTAACGCCACGCTAACCGCTGTGGTTAAACGCTAAAATTAGCCGCGTTCGCCGGTAAACGAGTTAACGCCACTCTAACCGCTGTGGTTAAACGCTAAAATTAGCCGCGTTCGCCGGTAAACGAGTTAACGCCACGCTAACCGCTGTGGTTAAACGCTAAAATTAGCCGCGTTCGCCGGTAAACGAGTTAACGCCACTCTAACCGCTGTGGTTAAACGCTAAAATTAGCCGCGTTCGCCGGTAAACGAGTTAACGCCACGCTAACCGCTGTGGTTAAACGCTAAAATTAGCCGCGTTCGCCGGTAAACGAGTTAACGCCACGCTAACCGCTGTGGTTAAACGCTAAAATTAGCCGCGTTCGCCGGTAAACGAGTTAACGCCACGCTAACCGCTGTGGTTAAACGCTAAAATTAGCCGCGTTCGCCGGTAAACGAGTTAACGCCACGCTAACCGCTGTGGTTAAACGCTAAAATTAGCCGCGTTCGCCGGTAAACGAGTTAACGCCACGCTAACCGCTGTGGTTAAACGCTAAAATTAGCCGCGTTCGCCGGTAAACGAGTTAACGCCACTCTAACCGCTGTGGTTAAACGCTAAAATTAGCCGCGTTCGCCGGTAAACGAGTTAACGCCACGCTAACCGCTGTGGTTAAACGCTAAAATTAGCCGCGTTCGCCGGTAAACGAGTTAACGCCACGCTAACCGCTGTGGTTAAACGCTAAAATTAGCCGCGTTCGCCGGTAAACGAGTTAACGCCACGCTAACCGCTGTGGTTAAACGCTAAAATTAGCCGCGTTCGCCGGTAAACGAGTTAACGCCACGCTAACCGCTGTGGTTAAACGCTAAAATTAGCCGCGTTCGCCGGTAAACGAGTTAACGCCACGCTAACCGCTGTGGTTAAACGCTAAAATTAGCCGCGTTCGCCGGTAAACGAGTTAACGCCACGCTAACCGCTGTGGTTAAACGCTAAAATTAGCCGCGTTCGCCGGTAAACGAGTTAACGCCACGCTAACCGCTGTGGTTAAACGCTAAAATTAGCCGCGTTCGCCGGTAAACGAGTTAACGCCACGCTAACCGCTGTGGTTAAACGCTAAAATTAGCCGCGTTCGCCGGTAAACGAGTTAACGCCACGCTAACCGCTGTGGTTAAACGCTAAAATTAGCCGCGTTCGCCGGTAAACGAGTTAACGCCACGCTAACCGCTGTGGTTAAACGCTAAAATTAGCCGCGTTCGCCGGTAAACGAGTTAACGCCACTCTAACCGCTGTGGTTAAACGCTAAAATTAGCCGCGTTCGCCGGTAAACGAGTTAACGCCACGCTAACCGCTGTGGTTAAACGCTAAAATTAGCCGCGTTCGCCGGTAAACGAGCGTCTACACGTGGTTTATTTTGTATTTTGTTGAATTCCGAATGAACACAGTATTACTCGGTATCGTGATACGTCTGCTGGAACAGTATCGTAAAATATGTTCATGGTATCATGACGACCCCGAATCCTACTCGTGGAACACATCCAATCACAGCTGGAATCAGTCCTGGAGAAGAGTATCGCAGCGAACCGCACCACAATCATCTGGGCTCCTGCACAGTGATGAGGTCAGAGTCACGCAGCAGCGTCTGATGTGGGATCTGTTAGTATCGGAGCATCCCTCATGATTATACTCGAATCGGAACGAGCGTCTGTACCACTGAGTACTCTCAATGCTTACACTGTGCAGCGCCATATCTGTTCAAATCATACACGATATTTACGGCATTAAGAGCAGACGCCGTTATCCAGAGCCGCGTGCATTTATCTCATCTATACGGCTGAGCAGTTGAGGGATAAGGGCCTTGCTGGGATTTGACCTCATGACCTTCTGATCATCAGTCCACGTCGTCTAATCTAAACAGGAAATGCCGTCCATATTTAATAAAAGTCTGTTTTTTAAGTAGCAGGTTCAGTCGCTGGGGTGAATTTACACACACTTTCAATCTGCTCAGTATGCACACACACACACACACACACACACACACACACACACACACACGCACTCTCAGCGTCCTGACGTTTCCCTGATCGATGTGTGTTCGATAGCACGATCGTGGCTGATCATTACAATAACAGACTTAAACATTTCAGGCTGAACGCCAGCGCACGTCTCCGGATGAGTCGTCTCGCACTGTTCTGTGACGCCGGGTTTAAAGTATTAAAAGTTTAAATCCAGCATCTCAACACGGATTAAGAGATCGACAGCGTGAGGAGATCAGCGCACGCAAAACATCATCACTCATTAATACACTTTTCTGCTTTTCTTTTCCTGCTTAAACCCTCACACACACACACACACACACACACACACACACACACACACACACCGCCAACCTTCTGATTTTATAGGATCATTTCTGACCAATCAGAGTCCAGGATTCAGCAGGCGTGTGCTGAAACACTAACACTTTTATTCCACATTGTTCATCTCAGGCTTCAGATCATCTCACTGAAGTGTCTGTGAGAGAAATATTTAAAGGTATGGAGTTATTCGGTGTGTTCGTCTCTCTCAGAGGTGAAAGTGGAGCGTCGCTGAATATTTCATATTTTAATATTTAACTCTTCACTTCTCACCTTTTCCAGCCGTCATTAAGACGAAAGCGGCGCTTTATGAAGCTATGAATTAAAAAGCATCTGTTCACGCTGAGAGTTTGACAGCGTCGGGTTGGCGTCTGTCAGGAGCCGACGTTCACGCCGCGCGTTTTATCCTCCCGCTTCATCACACACTATTACAAGGAGAAAATATTTAGCGTCTCAGAGGAGCATCATTAACGCAGCTAGCGTTCAGTGAAAGTTTGTACATCTGCGCTCGAAGCTCCTGAGCTTTAACGCCTAAACTGTTTCCTCCTGTCTGAGGTGTAAAGCCCGGAGAACGACAGGAAGTGATGGAGCAGGAGGAAAACAGCACGTTAGGGGTAAACGATGCTAAAATAAACAACTGCTCACGTTCTAAACGTGTCTAAACGAACGATCCGGCTAGAAAACAGGCGCAAAGCTGACAGATATCTGTTTAGGTTTGTTTCGCAAACATGAAATGTAACTATTAAAGGATAAAAAGTCTGATGTGTCATTCTTAATAAATAAAAGGTGTCAGGTTGCTGTGGTATAAATGAAATAAAACTTGGGGGCGTGTATGTTAGAGGAAAACCGTTAGTGTTTGTGTTTGCATGAGAACTGTTCACGCTGATTATTACGCAGGAAGAGCATATTGCTTTGATTAATATGGATATTACTGCTTATTGCTATAAAATCTAAAGAGAGCAGATTTAAACGATTAAAATGTGCAGCATCAGGGGGCGTGGCCTAAAAATGTAAAGGTTATATGTAAGAAGTGTTTGAGATGTTTCTAGTTCGGAGTTAAGTCGTATATTTAACACGGGTTGCAGGCGTGTTTCGAGGCGATCGCATATCGAACGTCTTGTTAGAACTTTAAAATATTTTAAAGTGTTTTATTTATAAAAATACGCTAATTATGAAATGTTTGTAACGTTGGTGCTGAGGTGTATAGACCTGTGATGATGTTGAATGTATGTTAGTTTAATTCGCACGTAAACAGCAACGATGCAGCAACACGCCACGTAAAGAAACGCTTTTAATACTGGAGTGTAGATCGCAGTGACGGTTTTGTACCAGAGAGGGCGACATTCCCAAATCTTACACGCTCTCTATAGCAAGAGGAAAATAATACGTACTCTCTCTCTTTCTCTGTTTGTCTCTTTCTCTCTCTCTCTGTCTGTCAGTCTGTCTCTCTAATCGAATAGAATTTTAATCCAGACGTTCGTTCTCAGCACAGGGTCCATCTACAGAGAGATCTCCAGGTCTCAGGTCTGATGGAACGAGAACGTTTCTCTGTGGTGTGTGGAGGTTTTTGGATGCGGCGGTGGTTCACCTGCAGTCTTCTGGCCAGTAATGGTGTATTTCTGCCGTCACTGCAAAACCATAATTCATACTAACAGCCTCGCTCGGCTTTTCTCCATTTTCCTTCACGCTGTTGTGGCGTGACGTCTCCGTGAATAATGTAGAAATGAATTAAGTCTTAGACGTGGCTCCCGAATCCGCCGGTAAAATATTTCCGCCCGGCCCGAGCGTGGTTTTATCTCGCCTCGTAATGCAGAGCCGGAGTTTAAGTGCTGAGTCGGACAAACCATTTCTCACTTTGCCTACATCTCCACTCTCATATCGTATGTTTCACTTTTATCTCCTCGTACTGCACCGATTACCCGGAGTTATACCCTCTCTCTACGCAGTCAGGAAAATAAAAATAAAATATTTACTCCGTCCTCTAACTCCAAATGTAGTCCGTTAGCCGAGATGTCCGAGTACCTGTTTGGTCCAAACCCTCACACACTCGCTAAAGAAACCCTCACACACTCGCCTCCAAAACCTGCAGCCCTACTCAGACGGGATTAGTCTTCTGCTGATCATTAGTAGGTCACATGACCACAAAATGTACCTATAACCCTGCTAGGAACTCAATAACTTCCCTAAAACCCCCGGAAGCATCGCTTCTCCGACCACACCTGGTCTATATTTTATTGTTCTGCGTTTTAAACTGCTTTCGGTCTCCGCCTTCAAATGTTAGGCCACGCCCCTTGTCCGAGTCTGATACTGAGGAAGAACTGAGCGATTCGGCTTCATGTAGACGCTGTGATTGTCTTCCTCGCTGTAACTTTTCTCTTTATAGCTGAATGAGGAGATGTGACGCTAAACTGGATGCCATAAGTTTCCACTGCTTGTTAGCGACATTAGCGCATTAGCATCATAGCTTTAAATCAAATACACAAACTTCACACAGCAATCGACTGAAGCGGACGTTTTACCTTCAGACTTTATACAGTACTTTTAAGGTATGTAGTGATTAGCTGGAATCCGCTACACTGGATCAGATGATTAACACATCGTTCCTGTCGTATTTCAGCTCCGTTTATAAAGTTTTGGCCAAAAAAAATAATATAAAAAGGTCTGACATTTTCTCCTCTGCCCTTTGAGAAAGTCGTCTCTGACAGTTCCATTATTCAGCCGCGGTCTTTAAAGACACCCACGAGAGACAGTAGGTGTCCTCTCCCGATGCTTTATCTGTGAAAAATGAGCCGGAAGAAAAGACTAATTAACCTTAAAAAAATGTCCAACTGCGAGCTTTTATTTCATTCTGGGAGTAATATCACACTTTACAATCCATTAGCAAACCAGAGACTGGTTCAGGACCGAGCTGGTTTACGATATCATCACGACTTTTTAAACTGCGCTGATTAGGAAATAATTACACTTCTGCCTCTACGAGTTTAACTCTACTGTCCAAAATCACACACTCCACGGACAGTTCGATCCTATTCAACAGATTACACACTGATCTGGGACGTAGCCAAAATCAGCCAGCATCTCCGTGGATCCAGCTAGCTACCTGTACAGTTAGCATGCTGAAAACTCTACTCCTATATTAGTGCACTATTCTGAAGACCTACGTAGTGTACTGTGTATCGTTTAGTGTATAATATAAATGTTATTTTATGGTTTTGTGATTTAACTACAACCGGGAAAGCTTTCATGTCGATGTTAATTCCTAGCTAGCGTGCTAACTACGCACAACTTTGCATTCTAAAAAGCAAACCTGTTTAGTGAGGTCACTATTTTGATTGACTAGTTAGTATGGTTCAGTGTATAAAGTGTTACAGAAATATATTATTTTATCATTTTAGACGTAGCCATAACAAAGGGGGAAAAAGATTCTTTATGGATGCTAAACATGTAGCTAGCCACCTAACTAGTTAGCTTAAAAGGCTAGAACGCTAAATACAGTGTAGTTAACTGTCTGAAAAGTATCTGCACTGTTTAGTACACTAGAAGGTGAATGTACGGCACACAGGGCAGAAAGTACCAGGACTTAGATGTTAAAAGAAAAGAACATCCCTGTGTTAGCATTTGAGTAAAATCATTAGCATCAGAACTAGCTAACTAGCTAAATAAATAGTTAGCATATTAAAAAAATCATGTGCACTGTCCTGAAGGAATTTTTAGTCTGGTTTAGTGTATAAAGTGCAATGTAAACATGTTATTTGATGGTTTGGGACGTAACCACTACTGGGAAAGCTTCTTTGTGGATGCTAGCTAGCTAATTAGTTAGCTTAGAGAGTTAGAAAGCCAACGAAAATACGCTGTTTGACTAAAATCCAAATGTAAATAGAGTAGTATTTAGATGAGCTAGTTAGTATTATTTAGTGTGGGAAGTGTAATGTAAACATTATTAATGTAAACAAAGCTGGAAAAGGTGTTGTTATGGATGCTAAACGCATGTTGCTAATGCCCCTGTGGTGGTTCACTATTTAGCACACCAGAAGGTGAATCCTCCCTACACAGATCCCAGAACAGTAAATATCAGGTGATGTTAAAAGCATGTCCATGTGTTAGCGTTTGAAGAAGAAGGAAATGAGCTGGATTTGTGTTCCACACTGAGATTTCTCACAGAGCCTCGGTGCTAAACAACACATCTGTGAATAATAAGGATCATCTGAGGGAAACTTTAATGAAAGAAAAACAGATCCTGATGGCGTTCTCGCACTCCTGAACCCCGACGGTGACGGTAAGTTATTCAGAATCGATCTCCGCCGAGTCTGAATCATTACCTGGTGATTTCCTCATTTTTTTCCTCTTCCTGGTCGCGGCGGGAGGAGAGAGCGAGGCCCAGACGCCGGGGGAGTGTGTGCTTTATGCGCGACGGGAGTGATGGCACGCGCGATGCTACAGTAAATATCTAATACCTAGAGTCCAATTATACCAGGAGGAAAAAAATCGCCCAGAAAGGAGATTTAATAAAGTCCCAGATGACAGATTTTTTAAATCTATTTTTATCTTCTCTGTCTGAAAGAAAACAGAGACAGAATTTTTTCAGTCAGAAAGCTTCGGTGTCAAAATAAATAATCCGCCTTTTTATCCGCGTGTTTGCTAATGCGATTAGCATGGAAGATTAGCGTGACTAACACTTTCATCATTCTTACTCACAGTGTCTGAAGGACATTTAGCATTTTAGAAGTAGATTCTTTTCCTTTAACAGCATGTGTGTGTAGCTGAGCAAGTGTTTTATTCCCCTCATACCACAGAACAACGTTTATTTATTAAATAATTACATTTAATAATGAACAAGTGACTTCCCGTTCTCACTTACACTACAGCAGCTATAAACACTCGCTCCCTCACCATCTCTCTTTATTCTCTCTCTTTATTCTCTCTCTCTATTCTCTCTCTTTATTCTCTCTTTATTCTCTCTCTATTCTCTCTCTTTATTCTCTCTTTATTCTCTCTCTATTCTCTCTCTTTATTCTCTCTCTCTATTCTCTCTCTTTATTCTCTCTTTATTCTCTCTCTCTATTCTCTCTCTTTATTCTCTCTCTCTATTCTCTCTCTATTCTCTCTCTTTATTCTCTCTCTCTATTCTCTCTCTATTCTCTCTCTCTATTCTCTCTCTTTATTCTCTCTTTATTCTCTCTCTCTATTCTCTCTGTTTATTCTCTCTCTCTATTCTCTCTCTTTATTCTCTCTCTTTATTCTCTCTCTCTATTCTCTCTCTTTATTCTCTCTCTCTATTCTCTCTCTTTATTCTCTCTCTCTCTATTCTCTCTCTCTATTCTCTCTCTATTCCCTCTCTCTATTCTCTCTCTATTCTCTCTCTATTCTCTCTCTTTATTCTCTCTCTTTATTCTCTCTCTCTATTCTCTCTCTTTATTCTCTCTCTCTATTCTCTCTCTTTATTCTCTCTCTCTCTATTCTCTCTCTCTATTCTCTCTCTATTCCCTCTCTCTATTCTCTCTCTATTCTCTCTCTATTCTCTCTCTTTATTCTCTCTTGTTGTGTGTGTTAGTGTGAAACAGTAGTGAAGTGTAAACTCTGTGATGAAGATGATGAAATCTGAAAGTTCCAGCTTTACCTCTGACTGTTACACAGCGCTGACACTGGAGACTCCTTCCCTACATGTTACATAAATGACAGAAAACTTCAACATCAATGATTAATCTGTTTATTATCAGTGGAGCGTGCGCTGTACACGTCCCTCTGAAGGAGCCGTTACTATAGAAACGATATCGGATGAGAGCGAGTGCATTAATATAAACCTGCGCTACTGTCCGAGTCGCTGTTCAAGAGAATTAATCACCACCTTCTGACCAATCAGAATGCAGGACTCAGCAGTGCAGTACATAATGTCATAGCCTTCAATCCTGATGTTTAGAATTTTTTAAATATTTGTTTACATTTTCTGTGTGGTAAATAATAATCTTATTTATCCAATCACAACGCTCTCTGCCCATAGGCCTCCTCTGATTGGCTGCTGGCAGTTAACATTGGTGTAGTAATTAAATGATATTGAATGATTATGTGATTATCACTCAGTGTGATGTATTTTATCTAACAATACAACACACACGTGCAAAAAATACGTTTTCTAATTCAGCCAATCAGACGGTCCGAGTCGACGTGTTCTCCCTGGTGTGTCAGAGTTCTGCCTTCAGCTCACTCCAGGCTTTAGCGTGAGATTTTATTCCCTCGTTCCTCGTTATTAATTCGGCTCGGGGCGACGCTGACAGGACGGGGAACGGGGACGAGACCAACGACGCGTGACCTCAAAAATCCATCAGAGTGACCAACACACAGGACATGACCTCTGACCTTTCCACCTCATCCTCACCGGTGAGATCGATGCATCATCAGGACACACACACACACACACACACACACACACACACACACTCACACACACGCAAAGCAAGCTAATCCTCATCCTCAGATGAATCAGTCGGAGCAAAACACACCGTATTACACTGAGCTCTCCGCGAAATGTTTCATATGAAGGTGAAATAAAAATGAAAACAGAATAAAACTGAAATGTTCACTGATATTTATTTACTAATATTTCATTTCAGGGAGAGAGTGGATGTATATAATATACGAGTTGTTCCAGTTATCACTTTACTGAATTATGTACATTTTAATAAGCAGAAAACATAAATAATTAATGAAATAAATAAATACTGTGGCTTTTTTTGTTTTTCTAAAAATTGTTTATTTTAACGATAATGTACTTTGATATTTTACCTTTAAGAATTAAAATCACAGCCAAAGTCTGATTAAAAAAAAAGAAAATGAAAAAAAAACAACTGCACAAAACTTAATGTTCAAACAAAACAAACATTTATTATATTAATACTGTTACTATATTATTACAAATAATACTGTGCATTATGAGAATATAATACTATAAATGTTTAAAATGTGATTTTTGGACCTTCACTGTTATGTAAAAATAATAATAAATAATAACAAGAAATAAAATAAAGAAATAATAAAAGGTTTTTATGATCATTTTGCAGTTTAGATTTTTATCTCTCACTAAACATCACACAAATAATCTAAAATATAAACACTAACTGTAGTGCTTTATTCGAATTATTACAAAATCTACATCTAAAACAGGAGTGTGAATAAACGCTCAAAGACAAAACACAGAAATAAATAAATAAAGACATATTTACATTCAAATAAAACTTTCTCCATTTTGAGTTACAACAATATATTTAAATATATTTTTTCTGTCATTTTTATTATTGAATTTTTCCTAATTTAATCATTTTTTAAAAATATAATTTAACTTCCTTTCATGGAGCAAAATGAAAAAAAATCCTATTAACAAAAATTTCCTTCAGATCAAAGTTTTATGTTGGGGAAATAATCATTCATTTATATAATATATACATTTTAAAATTATATATATATTTTAAATGTTAAAATGACTGTTGTGGTCTTGTTCCATCTCTAATATTTACTTAAGTACGATCTTTCTGTAGTTTTTCCACCACGGGACCAAAGTGACACTAAACATGAACGTCAGTTAGTTAGCTAAACCCTCCGCTGTTAACCGCCGCTAACGGGACGACGTTCACCGGCGCTAACGGGACGATGTTCACCGCCGCTAACGGGACGACGTTCACCGGAGCTAACGGGACGACGTTCACCGCCGCTAACGGGACGACGTTCACCGCCGCTAACGGGACGACGTTCACCGCCGCTAACGGGACGACGTTCACCAGAGCTAACGGGACGACGTTCACCAGAGCTAACGGGACGACGTTCACCGCCGCTAACGGGACGACGTTCACCAGAGCTAACGGGACGACGTTCACCAGAGCTAACGGGACGACGTTCACCGCCGCTAACGGGACGACGTTCACCGCCGCTAACGGGACGACGTTCACCAGAGCTAACGGGGCGACGTTCACCAGAGCTAACGGGACGACGTTCACCGCGGCTAACGGGACGACGTTCACCAGAGCTAACGGGGCGACGTTCACCAGAGCTAACGGGACGACGTTCACCGGCACTAATGGGACGACGTTGACCGGAGCTAACGGGACGACGTTGACCGGAGCCAACGGGACGACGTTCACCGGAGCTAACGGGACGACGTTGACCGGAGCTAACGGGACGACGTTGACCGGAGCCAACGGGAAGACGTTCACCAGAGCTAACGGGACGACGTTGACCGGAGCCAACGGGACGACGTTCACCAGAGCTAACGGGACGACGTTCACCGGCGCTAATGGGACGACGTTGACCGGAGCTAACGGGACGACGTTGACCGGAGCCAACGGGACGACGTTCACCGGCGCCAACGGGACGACGTTCACCAGAGCTAACGGGACGACGTTCACCGGCGCTAACGGGACGACGTTGACCGGCGCCAACGGGACGATGTTCACCGCCGACAACGGTGACCGGCGCCAATGGGACGACGTTCACCGGCGCTAACGGGACGATGTTCACCGGCGCTAACGGGACGACGTTGACCGGCGCCAACGGGACGATGTTCACCGCCGACAACGGTGACCGGCGCCAATGGGACAACGTTCACCGGCGCTAACGGGACGATGTTAACCGCCGCTAACGGGACGACGTTCACCGGCGCTAACGGGACGATGTTCACCGCCGCTAACGGGACGACGTTCACCGGAGCTAACGGGACGACGTTCACCGGCGCTAACGGGACGACGTTCACCGCCGCTAACGGGACGACGTTCACCGCCGCTAACGGGACGACGTTCACCAGAGCTAACGGGACGACGTTCACCAGAGCTAACGGGACGACGTTCACCAGAGCTAACGGGACGACGTTCACCGCCGCTAACGGGACGACGTTCACCAGAGCTAACGGGACGACGTTCACCAGAGCTAACGGGGCGACGTTCACCAGAGCTAACGGGACGACGTTCACCGGCACTAATGGGACGACGTTGACCGGAGCTAACGGGACGACGTTGACCGGAGCCAACGGGACGACGTTCACCAGAGCTAACGGGACGACGTTCACCGGAGCCAACGGGACGACGTTCACCAGAGCTAACGGGACGACGTTCACCGGCACTAATGGGACGACGTTGACCGGAGCTAACGGGACGACGTTGACCGGAGCCAACGGGACGACGTTCACCGGCGCCAACGGGACGACGTTCACCAGAGCTAACGGGACGACGTTCACCGGCGCTAACGGGACGACGTTGACCGGCGCCAACGGGACGATGTTCACCGCCGACAACGGTGACCGGCGCCAATGGGACGACGTTCACCGGCGCTAACGGGACGACGTTCACCGGAGCTAACGGGACGACGTTGACCGGCGCCAACGGGACGACGTTGACCGGCGCCAACGGGACGACGTTGACCGGAGCCAACGGGACGACGTTGACCGGAGTTAACGGGACGACGTTCACCGGCGCTAATGGGACGACCTTGACCGGAGCTAACGGGACGACGTTGACCAGCGCCAACAGGACGACGTTAATCAGAGCCAACAGGACGACATTGACCGGCGCTAACGGGACGACGTTGATCGGCGCCAACAGGACGACGTTAATCAGAGCCAACGGGACGATGTTGATCGGCGCTAACAGGACGATGTAAGCACTTAAAACAGCCTCGAATCCAAACTTCTCAATTTTGGTTTCTCAGAATGTTTCTGAGTAAAATCCTCGTGCTGTTTATAGTTTGGACGTCTGTGTGTATCAGGGCTGGACTCTGATAATAGATTTTACCCATGATGCCTCTCTGTGTGTGTGTGTGTGTGTGTGTTTTCAGCCGGGTTTTGGACTCCATCCTGCTTCTTCTGACTCTCGTTCTCTAAACCAAACCTCACAGATGGACCGAAAAAGCAGGAAATCCTCAAAGCCGAGGAGATCAGCCTCCATCTGCGCCGTGTGAACTGATGAATTAGTTGAACAGATCGCTGTTTTAACGAGGCGGTCTGACCCGAGTCAGGACAACAGATGAAAATCAAACAGCGATGAAATGACAGTTTGTGGAGAATATAATATGGTTTAATAAACGATGGATCTGAAATCGTTTACCCGTAGATCTTTCGCGCGGCTCTTCGGAGACTCGCTACGGCGAACCGCGATCCTGCGACGTTACACACCGATTACACCGTCACGTGGATTTATTTCAGCCACACACCACTTTACTGAACATTTTCTGTTCATTCCACAGCAAATCTACACATGGAGACAAATACGACGAACCACTCCGTTAGAACAAAAGTAATGGCACCCTATACCAGTAGGGGGAGGCGGTGTGTGTCTGTGGGAGCTGAAGCGCCGCAGTGGCCGAGCTGCATTACCGGAAGATTTAACACACAGTGTGCGCTCTTTCACTCTTTACTAAAGGAGGCGCTCTTTCCCTGTTTACTCACCATTTCGTCATTTTTCAGTTCTCTTAGCCTTTTAAGGAGTTTTGTGGGCGTGGACGAATGTAAATGAGCTGTGAATGTGCTGGGCATTTTACAGCTGCTCGTTGTTTATCATCATTAACACAGCAGCAGGAAGAACACCAGTGAAGTTATTCTAAACCTGGTGCGAATTTTCAGTTCGGTTTGGGTGCCGAAACATTTACACACAACTCTCCCTCTCTGCGTTTCATTGAGACTTGGATATTTGGTGTCAGGGTAAGAGTAAAGCGCCGGCTGCGTTGGCGTTTGATCGTCGCTGAGCCGAGTGAACGGAGCTGCACTGGGTGTCGGTGTTTCAGGGATCGGCCGTGTGTCCCGCGCTGATGGAGGAGGAGGAGGAGGAGGAGGAGGAGGAGGATAAAGGCGAAGGTCATCAGGGTCGCTCTCAGTCCAGACGCTGATCTCCTCCACTTTTGTTCAGTGTAATGAGTTTTGTCACAGCGTTTTATTCGATCAGACGGCGGAAACGTCCCGAATCACACACGGGAATACAAATCAGATCCAGTTCCTCACACAGATCCAACATTCCCGAAGATACAGACGTGTAAGTCCTGACTTCTAAATAAACAATTATTACAATAATTACATTAATATTATACGTATATATATATATATATATATATATATATATATATATATATATATATATATATAAAATTATAGCTACATTAATGGACTTCGTGGAGTTTTTTGTCATTGTTGCGGCCAAAAATGTTGGATTGTGCTGCAGCTTTCTTTGTAAATTTGCGATGCAACTTGCGGAGATTTTTCCGCTTTTTTGTGGAAAACGACTCGAATGGCGTGAAAGTTTCGCTCGCAGGGATTTTTTATGTTAAATGGGAGCTTTCAGCTGTGCTCATGTTCAACGCGCGTGAATGGCGAGACGGTTCGGCCGAAGGCGAGTCGTGATGACGTCACATGACGCGTCTCGGCCGAATCCGGTCATTTTGAAAAAGTGCAGCTCTGAATGTTGTGGAGAAACCCTGGAGGAACTGCTGCACTGAACCGAGAGCACACTTCACTGTTTAATCTTTTACTTGTTTATTATATAACTAGTTACTTCATCATGCTCCGTATTTAATTCATACCAAATGTCCTTTTCGTTACACCTATTAAATGACTTATGACTTCGTCTTATTATTATTAGTTGTTGTTGTTGTTCTCCTTCTTAAATAATCATGCTCATTTGCATAGTACAAGTTGTAAACATTCTACACTTTCCCATCCTGCACGGTTCTTTGTTTACATTTCATTTTGTTGTTGTTTACTTTGTTGTTTTTTTGCCAGATAGGCAAATAGGATTTGATTTATTTTCACACACACACGCACACACACACGCGCACACACGCACACACACACGCACACACACACGCACACACACAATCAGATTATGACTACAGTTAAACACAGATCTTCAGCTTAATGAGAGAATTTTCCAAATCTGATCAAATTTACATCTCAAAGCATCAAGGTACAGAGCAGATCGGACAAAAACACAGTAAAAGTTTTGATGTGGGGGGTTTGGGGGGGGTGTTGGGGGTGTGGGGGGGCAGTTGTAATTTAGGGGAAGATCATAAAACAAAAATCACATAAAGAATCTCAAATCAATCAGTAAAGAGTAAAAAGTGCAGCGTTAAAGCCGCTCTGCCCTTCAGAAAAAATCTAATTAAGGAAGAGATTCATGAGATGGAGTGTGTGTGTGTGTGTGTGTGTGTGCGTGTGTGTGTGTGTGTGTGTGTGCGTGTGTGTGTGTGTTTTTGACGCTGAGACGATTTCCTGATTTCAGATGAGTGTCGCGGTCCTTCAGGCTTTTCCAATTTACACTTCAAACCCGAGAAGTCGTTCTTAACACGTGCGCGCGTATATGCGTGTGTGTGTGTGTGTGTGTGTGTGTGTGTGTGTGTGTGTGTGTGTGTGATGGCCCAGTTGTACACAGCAGAAATGTGTTAGAGTGCTCAAAACTCCTTAAAAACCAACATTATCACCTTTTCAGATGTGTGTGATATCCCACAATGCCCCTGTAGAGTCGCGCTTCATCACACCAGCTGCTTATTTTATGCAAATTTCAACAAAATGTAAAATAAATTATGTAAAACGAAGAGTTTGTCCTCGTCTGAGGTTTAAACGTTCTCATGCACAATAACCACATGGCCTGCGTTGAGTATTTGATTTAGATTTATACCATGATCTGGAAAAATGCTCGTTTCTGATTGGCTGAGAGGCGACACCTTTAACCTTTAACCTTTAACCTTTAACCTTTAACCGGGTTCTACCAGAAAGTGTCCTTTTTTAGTAAAACCCAACACATCTGAGACAAACACTGATGTACGTGCTAGCTAGTCATTAGCTACATTACGCTAGCCGTCCATATTTCCCGGTTGCCTAGCAATACTCCTAGTGTACATATTGACTGTAACCATGACAACAAGAGTTAAATAACAGTTTTGTTGCGTTTAAATTACCGCACACTATATTCATTCACCCATAGTACATATCTCCTGCGTAATCCAAAATATTCATTTTAATATAAAGTTTGAAGAAACGTTATTTATGCTTGTTGTCATGGTGAGAAAACACCGCTCAAGGTGTAACCATAGCAACACTCGTATAATGGTTCCGCCTCACTCACCGCCGTCGTGTTCCGCTTTCCCGCCGTTCTCCGTGTCCGTGAGCGTCAGAGCCGAGTTGGACTGACTGGACATTCTAGATTCACGTCCATGCGCTTTAACCCCCCTGTCCCACAGATGAATGGCACAGTCCGGAGAGATGGAGACTCCCCCCGCGTTCTGGACGCGATGGTCCAGCCCGGTTTCAGCACAAAAGCTCAGACCGCGGCGAGGAGCTGCAGAGCAAATCCCCAACTGATGCAGCGACAAAGACTGAGCTGAAAAACACACAAATAAACAAACATCACACAAATAAACAAACATCACACAAATAAACAAACATCACGTAAATAAACAAACATCACGTAAATAAACAAACATCACACAAATAAACAAACATCACGTAAATAAACAAACATCACACAAATAAACATACATCACGTAAATAAACAAACATCACACAAATAAACAAACATCACGTAAATAAACAAACATCACACAAATAAACAAACATCACGTAAATAAACAAACATCACACAAATAAACAAACATCACGTAAATAAACAAACATCACACAAATAAACAAACATCACGTAAATAAACAAACATCACACAAATAAACATACATCACGTAAATAAACAAACATCACACAAATAAACAAACAAACATCACATAAATAAACAAACATCACACAAATAAACATACATCACGTAAATAAACAAACATCACAAATAAACAAAAAATCACGTAAATAAACAAACATCACACAAATAAACAAACATCACGTAAATAAACAAACATCACACAAATAAACAAACATCACGTAAATAAACAAACATCACACAAATAAACAAACATCACGTAAATAAACAAACATCACACAAATAAACATACATCACGTAAATAAACAAACATCACACAAATAAACAAACAAACATCACATAAATAAACAAACATCACACAAATAAACATACATCACGTAAATAAACAAACATCACAAATAAACAAAAAATCACGTAAATAAACAAACATCACACAAATAAACATCACAAATAAACAAAAAATAACGTAAATAAACAAACATCACACAAATAAACAAACATCACGTAAATAAACATACATCACGTAAATAAACAAACATCACAAATAAACAAATCACAAATAAACAAAAAATCACTTAAATAAACAAACATCACACAAATAAACAAACATCACACAAATAAACAAACATCACGTAAATAAAATACATCACACAAATAAACATACATCACGTAAATAAACAAACATCACAAATAAACAAAAAATCACGTAAATAAACAAACATCACACAAATAAACAAACATCACACAAATAAACAAACATCACAAATAAACAAAAAATCACGTAAATAAACAAACATCACACAAATAAACAAACATCACGTAAATAAACAAACATCATGTAAATAAACATACATCACGTAAATAAACAAACATCACACAAATAAACAAACATCACACAAATAAACAAAAAATCACGTAAATAAACAAAAAAACATAAATAAACAAACATCACACAAATAAACAAACATCACACAAATAAACAAACATCACACAAATAAACAAAAAATCACGTAAATAAACAAAAAACATAAATAAACAAACATCACACAAATAAACAAAAAATCACGTAAATAAACAAAAAAACATAAATAAACAAACATCACACAAATAAACAAACATCACACAAATAAACAAACATCACACAAATAAACAAAAAATCACGTAAATAAACAAAAAAACATAAATAAACAAACATCACACAAATAAACAAACATCACACAAATAAACAAACATCACACAAATAAACAAAAAATCACGTAAATAAACAAAAAAACATAAATAAACAAACATCACACAAATAAACAAACATCACACAAATAAACAAAAAATCACGTAAATAAACAAAAAAACATAAATAAACAAACATCACACAAATAAACAAAAAAACATAAATAAACATACATCACACAAATAAACAAACATCACACAAATAAACAAAAAATTATGTAAATAAATATACATCATACAAATAAACAAAAAATCTGGTAAATAAACATCACAGAGATAAACATACATCACACAAATAAACAAACATCACACAAATAAACAAACATCACACAAATAAACAAACATCACACAAATAAACAAACATCATGTAAATAAACAAACATCACACAAATAAACAAAAAATCATACAAAGAAAAAAATCACACAAATAAACAAAAAATCAGGTAAATAAACATCACAGAAATAAACATACATCACACAAATAAACAAAAAATTATGTAAATAAATATACATCACACAAATAAACAAACATCACACAAATAAACAAACATCACACAAATAAACAAACATCACACAAATAAACAAACATCACGCAAATAAACATACATCACGCAAATAAACAAACATCACAAATAAACAAACATCACGTAAATAAACAAACATCACACAAATAAACAAAAAATTATGTAAATAAATATACATCATACAAATAAACAAAAAATCTGGTAAATAAACATCACAGAGATAAACATACATCACACAAATAAACAAACATCACACAAATAAACAAACATCACACAAATAAACAAACATCACACAAATAAACAAACATCATGTAAATAAACAAACATCACACAAATAAACAAAAAATCATACAAAGAAAAAAATCACACAAATAAACAAAAAATCAGGTAAATAAACATCACAGAAATAAACATACATCACACAAATAAACAAAAAATTATGTAAATAAATATACATCACACAAATAAACAAACATCACACAAATAAACAAACATCACACAAATAAACAAACATCACACAAATAAACAAACATCACGCAAATAAACATACATCACGCAAATAAACAAACATCACAAATAAACAAACATCACGTAAATAAACAAACATCACGCAAATAAACAAACATCACAAATAAACAAACATCACACAAATAAACAAAAAATTATGTAAATAAACAAACATCACACAAATAAACAAACATCACACAAATAAACAAACATCACACAAATAAACAAAAAATTATGTAAATAAACAAACATCACACAAATAAACAAACATCACACAAATAAACAAACATCACACAAATAAACAAATCACAAATAAACAAACATCACACAAATAAACAAACATCACACAAATAAACAAACATCACACAAATAAACAAATCACAAATAAACAAACATCACGTAAATAAACAAACATCACAAATAAACAAACATCACACAAATAAACAAAAAATTATGTAAATAAACAAACATCACACAAATAAACAAACATCACACAAATAAACATACATCACACAAATAAACAAACAAACAAACATCACACAAATAAACAAACATCATACAAATAAACATACATCACATAAATAAACAAACATCATGTAAATAAACAAACATCACGCAAATAAACAAACATCACGCAAATAAACAAACATCACACAAATAAACAAACATCACAAATAAACAAACATCATACAAATAAACATACATCACATAAATAAACAAACATCATGTAAATAAACAAACATCACACAAATAAACAAAAAATCATACAAAGAAAAAAATCACACAAATAAACAAAAAATCAGGTAAATAAACATCACAGAAATAAACATACATCACACAAATAAACAAAAAATTATGTAAATAAATATACATCACACAAATAAACAAACATCACAAATAAACAAACATCACGCAAATAAACAAACATCACGCAAATAAACAAACATCACAAATAAACAAACATCACACAAATAAACAAACATCACGCAAATAAACAAACATCACAAATAAACAAAAAATCACACAAAGAAACAAAAAATCAGGTAAATAAACATCACAGAAATAAACAAACATCATACAAATAAACAAAAAAATCACAAATAAACATGCATAACATAAATAAACAAAAAAATCACATAAATAAACATACATCACACAAATAAACAAACATCACACAAATAAACAAACATCACACAAATAAACAAACATCACAAATAAACAAACATCACACAAATAAACAAACATCACACAAATAAACAAAAAATCACGTAAATAAACAAACATCACGTAAATAAACAAACATCACACAAATAAACAAACATCACGTAAATAAACAAACATCACACAAATAAACATACATCACGTAAATAAACAAACATCACACAAATAAACAAACAAACATCACATAAATAAACAAACATCACACAAATAAACATACATCACGTAAATAAACAAACATCACACAAATAAACAAAAAATCACGTAAATAAACAAACATCACACAAATAAACATCACAAATAAACAAAAAATAACGTAAATAAACAAACATCACACAAATAAACAAACATCACGTAAATAAACATACATCACGTAAATAAACAAACATCACAAATAAACAAATCACAAATAAACAAAAAATCACGTAAATAAACAAACATCACACAAATAAACAAAAAATCACGTAAATAAACAAACATCACACAAATAAACAAAAAATCACGTAAATAAACAAACATCACACAAATAAACAAAAAATCAAGTAAATAAACAAACATCACACAAATAAACAAAAAATCACGTAAATAAACAAACATCACATAAATAAACAAACATCACACAAATAAACAAACATCACACAAATAAACAAACATCACATAAATAAACAAACATCACACAAATAAACAAACATTACACAAATAAACAAACATCACGTAAATAAAATACATCACACAAATAAACAAAAAAATCACGTAAATAAACAAAAATCACGTAAATAAACAAAAAATCACGTAAATAAACAAACATCACACCAACAGAGAAATGCTGTAGTGGTTTATTTATTTACTTATACATTTGTTTGTTTCCCAATTGTGTTTATCTATAACATTTAAGAAAAAATGAGATTTATGCCACATGATACAGTTTCTGCTCTTAAGTTATTGTCATGAAATAAACTTAATGAAGGTGAGGACGGATGCAAGTGCAGTAAAAGACGTTTATTAGAGAGAGAGGCAGAGAAATCCAAAATGGTAATCCAAAGCGTGGTCTAATAACAGGCAAAAGGTCAGGCGATATACAAAAGGCATAAACTGGGCGAGGCTCGAATCGAAAATGAGAAAC
>NC_071262.1:30982801-30987801 GCF_023375685.1 Ictalurus furcatus | reverse complement strand
TGGGTGGGTCAACGAGTCCATATATGGAAATATATACATATTACTGAGTGGATATAAGGGAATTTGTGTGTGTCATTGAGAAATGCCTGTGTGTGTCATTAAGTCCAAATATGGACTTAAACAGACATTATTCCACTGCACAATAGTCAATCAATAGTCAGTGCAACACTGAGTCAATATGGAAATGTGGGTGTGTAGACAAGTCCATGAATGGAAATGTGGGCATGCCATTTACTCCATATATGGAAGTAAAGGTGTGTCATTTAGTCCTTAAATGGAACTTAAGATGCATCATTGAGTCCATTTATGGAAATATGTTTGTGTCTCTGACTCAAAATATGGAAATGTGGGAGTGTCAGTATGTCCATATATGGAGAGTGGGCATGTCCTTAAGTCCATATATGGAAATAATGAAATGTTACGTAATTATTTTAAAATTAAATTTAATTAGAAAACGTCATTTTAAAGTTGCAGAAATATGTGAAAATAAACTGCCATAACAAATGACAAGCATTTATTCAGAGGCGTTTCTCTGAAATACATTCAGAAACGCGGGCGTTGTTTAGCCGAAGCGTTTAGGAGACGTGTGTTTAATAGACTTTTCAGGTTAAACGCATCCTCGTCGGAAACGTAGCCGTGATGGCCAGGGTAGGGTTTCACCAGACGTGCGTGATGGCCAGGGTAGGGTTTCACCAGACGTGCGTGATGGCCAGGGTAGGGTTTCACCAGACGTGCGTGATGGCCAGGGTAGGGTTTCACCAGACGTGCGTGATGGCCAGGGTAGGGTTTCACCAGACGTTCGTGATGGCCAGGGTAGGGTTTCACCAGACGTGCGTGATGGCCAGGGTAGGGTTTCACCAGACGTGCGTGATGGCCAGGGTAGGGTTTCACCAGACGTGCGTGATGGCCAGGGTAGGGTTTCACCAGACGTGCGTGATGGCCAGGGTAGGGTTTCACCAGACGTGCGTGATGGCCAGGGTAGGGTTTCACCAGACGTGCGTGATGGCCAGGGTAGGGTTTCACCAGACATTCTTACTTAAACTGGAACATGAAGTCCAAACTAGAGGCTTAGTAACTACTAGCTAGTTTGTAACTAAATCTGTATTTCAGTTGCACCACTTGTCCTTAAGGCAGAACGTAGTTAGTAAGTCGTGAGCTCTCCATAAAGTAATGCGTAGTCACATAGAACGACGAATATTTTTCTTAACCCAGTCAGAAGACCTCAAATGGTAATAATAAATGGAAATAGTCTGAACTGCGTGTAATTTCCAACTCTTTCTTGACTAGCCTGGCCTGGACTGAAAGTAAACAAACACAACGAAGACGTTATCGAACACAACGTTAAACTTTTAATTGAAAAATATCTTAATAGTCCACACATGGAGGAGCAAATTAAACTCGTCTGTCACAAGCCGAAAAAAAAGGTGAGATTTGGCAGGACATAAAACAACATAAATGTGAAAACAAAACGTTTTCATCGATGTAATCTAATCTGGCTGCCATCTCGTTCCGACCGTTATTCACGGGCAGAGGCTTCCGTAAATATTTAGTCGGAAGGTAGAGTTACGTTTAAACTAAGTTTAATGATGCGACGTAAAACTATTTAATAGTGCGTGAGTTGTAAGTTTAAGTTGTAAGTGTCCCTTCATGTCTAAGTTGTACCTTACGCACAGCTGGTGTAATCGGCCACACATCTCCGTAATCACAGATCCGGCCTCGTTTCATTTCCACGCCTGCTTTCCTCCTCCTGCCCCGATGCATTGTGGGTCGTTGTTTTTTTGCAGAGTCGCTGTTTTTCCCATAGCACTGTGTGTAAAGGGCCACCCGGGTGTGATGTGGTCACTGGAGCACTGCACATTAGTGTGATTTATACACTTCTCTCGTGTCTGTCCTCATTTCACAAGGCTTTAAAAACCACTCCGTACATTTCAGTGGAGTTGTCGGGAGGGAAATGAATCACGCCGCGCAGGTCCCGGGGTTTTTTATCAACACATGATACACACTTTAGGGCTTCAGCAAAGTCAGAGTGGTGCTTCAGGTTGATGGAGTTTTCTCACCTGACACCGAGCCTCAAAGTCCACTAAAGTACAAAATCTGACATTGTACACACAATGAAAATGCAGTAGCTTCCAAGTCCATATATGGAAATGTGGGCGTGTCCTTGATTTCATATGGTTTCCACATGTGAGGGTCCTGGAATACAGACATGTATACATATAAGTATGGAAGTGTCTTTGACTCCATATATGGAAATGTGGGAGTGTCCTTGATTCCATATGAGCATGTGGGAGTGTCTGAATCCAGATATGGAAATGTGGGATTGTCCTTGAGTCCATTTATGGAAATGTAGGAGTGTCCTTGAGTCCATATGAGCATGTGGGAGTGTCTGAATCCAGATATGGAAATGTGGGATTGTCCTTGAGTCCATTTATGGAAATGTAGGAGTGTCCTTGAGTCCATATGAGCATGTGGGGGTGTCTGAATCCAGATATGGAAATGTGGGATTGTCCTTGAGTCCATTTATGGACATGTAGGAGTGTCCTTGAGTCCATATGAGCATGTGGGTGTGTCTGAATCCAGATATGGAAATGTGGGCGTGTCCTTGAGTCTATATAGAAACGTGGGAAGGTCACTGAATCCATAGATAGAAATCTGGGAGTGTCTGAGTCCATATATGGAAAGGTGGGAGGGTCTGTAAGTTTATATATGGAAATGTTGGTGTATTCAAGATACCATGTATGGAAATGTGTAAGAGTCTGAGTCAATACATGGAAATGTGGGCGGGTCCTTGAGGCAATATATGGAAATGTGGGCGGGTCCTTTAGTCAATACATGGAAATGTGGGCGGGTCCTTGAGTCAATACATGGAAATGTGGGCGGGTCCTTGGGTCAATACATGGAAATGTGGGTGGGTCCTTGAGTCAATACATGGAAATTTGGGCGGGTCCTTGGGTCAATACATGGAAATGTGGGCGGGTCCTTGGGTCAATACATGGAAATTTGGGCGGGTCCTTGGGTCAATACATGGAAATGTGGGCGCGTCCTTGAGTCAATACATGGAAATTTGGGCGGGTCCTTGAGTCAATACATGGAAATGTGGGCGGGTCCTTGGGTCAATACATGGAAATGTGGGTGGGTCCTTGAGTCAATACATGGAAATGTGGGCGGGTCCTTGGGTCAATACATGGAAATGTGGGCGCGTCCTTGAGTCAATACATGGAAATTTGGGCGGGTCCTTGGGTCAATACATGGAAATGTGGGCGCGTCCTTGAGTCAATACATGGAAATTTGGGCGGGTCCTTGGGTCCATACATGGAAATGTGGGCGTATACGTCATTTAGTTCACATCTATTTTTTTTTCTATATAAAAGAATAATTGTTTTTCCAGTTTATCGTAACAGGCTACGTACGGATCTTTCTCACCAGCGTACATTAGTTATTTAGATATGTTAGCCAGTTCGCTCTTCACTACAATACATCATTATATTTTATAATAATTAGACTTGAAAGGTGAAGCTGTGTTTTTCTTTCATCGGCGAAGTACGGTATAAAAACTCATTTATGAAGATTAAGCATTATTGTGAACTGAAACTGTAAAGTTAGCTGACATTTTAACATCAGCACTTGTTTACTAGTAAACATGTAAACGTCATTTATTAAAAATCGAAGTAAGAAGGATTGGGGTGGATCAGAAAAGCACAGAATTAATACACAACCTGAATAAATGACAGAAAGATACGGCAAAAGAAAGACATAGCGCAAGTCTGAAAGGTTTTTCGGTGAGTAGAAAAGGAATTATAGCAGTAATAAAATAAATGTGTGTGTGTGTGTGTGTGAGTGAGTGTGTGATGGAGAAGACAGAGAGATGGATGGAGGGATGAGGACGACGACGAGTGGGAACAGAGCTTTCACTCATCATTATTTATGGAGGTAAGGGCTGGAGGTGCTGTCATAGATTCACGGCAAGGAGCAGTGCCATGGAATTACTGCAACACACACACACACACACACACACACACACACAATGCCCTTCACATGCGTATGGAGATTTCCCAACACCGTCACTACGCCACTCTTTCTGTTTCTCCTTCATCTTAAAGAGAACATTTTGGAAATATTTTGCCATTAATCTCTATTATTCCCACTTTTTGTTGTTGTACTTCCTGTTCTTTTAAGATTTGTTCATGAAAAGGGGAGAACAATAGTACTTTAAAATAAAAACACGTCGGCAGACACGGCTGAAAGTGTCCTTCCATTTTGCTCTTTTGATTTCTGTGTGTGAAAACGAGACGTAAGGCCTGATTTCCTTATAAAGAGTCTAATCTGTGCACAGTTTGGTGTGTACTGTGTGTCATTTCTACTGGAGTGTCGAGTCCTAAAAGAATGCCTGTGTACATCTTCAGGTGTGACGTTATCACAGGAAACACATGACAGATTACACACGGTTTATCCACACAGGTAAAATCAGCCAAATTCTTACCGCGCTCCCCAATCAAGCTTTCAGCTGAAGGAACGGGGGGGGGGGGGGGGGGGGTGAGAAATAAATACAATGTGTTTCACGCATAAAATATCAGCATGATTAAGCGAGTATTGTACAGAATGTAAATAAAGTGTTTGTGTGTTTGTTTCTTGGTGAAGAGTTCAGGACTCAAGAAACTCCCGGAAAAGTAAAACTACTTTTAAAACCAAAACTTAAGCACACGTTTACACGTTTACACGTGAAGTTTACACTTCTACACGTTTACACTTCTACACGTTTACACTTGTATACGTTTACACGTTTACACTTTTATATGTTTACACTTTTACACATTTACACTTTTATACGTTTACACTTTTACATGTTTCCACTTTTACACGTTTACACTTTTATACGTTTACACGTTTACACTTTCACAATTTTACACTGTTACACTTTACACTAATCAGAGGATTAAACCGTTTGCTATTTACTGAACTAAACTAACCAAAAAGGAAAAAAAGAAGATGTATGAAGTGTG
>NC_071262.1:30952801-30977801 GCF_023375685.1 Ictalurus furcatus | reverse complement strand
AGTGAAATTACGGACTTAATTATTCACTGAAAATGAGTCTGCTAGATTTTTGTAAACATTAGCGATTCTTATTGATTCCTAATCAATCTCAGTGTAACTCTATTAGTTCAGTGTCACTGTGCTGAAAAAACGATTTCTTACTGAACACCTGAGCGACAGAAAAGCTCTCGAGGAAACGGAGCTGATTCCTACAGCAGCGTAAGTGCTCGAGGTGGAACGATTCACTCTGAATCACTGCCAAGTCGACTCTTTTAAATCGGTCGTTTCACACAACTAAATATAGATCTTACAAAAATAAAAGTGATGAATAAAGTAATGCCTTGAAAGTTCTAACATGTTAGAGTTTGGAGTTTGTCTGGTGGACCGTAACGTTCTGAGTTTTCAGCACACTGTGGTCTGATCTTCAGTCTGAGCGAGAACCTGAAACAAGTGATCTTTTCTGATTTTCCGTTCTGATGCGTTATCAGTTCTCTCCGAGATCCTCTGTGATCATTCTCCTGCTGCATTTAGAGAAGATCTGACCTGACGTCCCTCGAGTTCAAATAAAGACGATATGGCTGATGAATTTACTCATTTATTCTACACAGTGTGTGTAGACACCGACGAGCCGTAACGCTGACAGGTGAAGTGAATAACGTTGATTAACTCGTTACAGCGGCACCTGTTGGGGGGGGGTATATTTATTCGGCAGCAGGTGAACAGTCAGTTCTCGAAGTTGATGTGTTGGAAGCAGGAAAAATGGGCAAGTGTAAGGATCTGAGTGACTTTGCCTACCAAAAGTGGCCCAAGGAAGGAGAAGCGGAGAACCGGAGACAGGGTCACGGGCGCACAAGGCTCAGTGATGTGTGTGAGGAGAGAAGGCTAGTCCATCCGGTCCGATCCCACAGAAGATCTACTGTAGCATAAACTGCTGAAAAAGTTAACGCTGGTTCTGATAGAAAGGAGTCAGAACACACAGAGCATCACAGCTTTATGGAGCTGCGTAGCTGCAGAGCGGTCAGAGCGTCCATGCTGACCCCCTGTACACCTCCGAAATCTCCTACATGGGCATCAGAACTGCACCATGGAGCAGTGGAAGAAGGTGGCCTGGTCTGATGAGTCACGTTTTGTTTTACATCACGTGGAGGCCGGGTGTGTGTGGGGAAGAGCTGGCACCAGGATGCACTATGGGAAGAAGGCGAGCTGGTGGAGGCAGTGTGATGCTCTGGGCAATGTTCTGCTGGGAAACCTCGGGTCCTGGTGTTCATGTGGATGTTACTTTGACACGTAGCACCTACCTAAACACTGCTGCAGTCCGAGTACACCCCTTCATGGTGACGGTGTTCCCTAATATCAGTGTCCTCTTTCAGCAGGATAACGCTCCCTGACACACTGCACACACTGTTCAGGAACGGTCTGAGGAACACGACAAACAGTTCGAGGTGTTGACTCGGCCTCCGAATTCCCCGGATCTCGATCCGATCCGGCGTCTGTGGGACGTTCTGGACGAACGAGTCCGATCCACGGAGGTCCGACCTCACATCTTACAGGACTCAAAGGAGTCAGATACCACAGCACACCTTCAGAGGTCTTGTGGAGTCCAGGCCTCGACGCCTCAGAGATGTTTTGGAGGCACAAGGAGAGGAGAACCTACACGATATTAGGCAGGTGGTTTTAATGTTATGGCTGATCGGTGTATATTCAGTATGTGAAGATGAAACAACGTGATGCTCTAAAAACCGTAGATGTCCTCACCAAACCCAGAGTTTGTCTCATGTTCATGAGCAGATGTTTCCCTACACACTATATCACAGTTCTGAGCTGATAAACAGCTGGAAATGCAGTGCCTTTGTTTATCTGCCATGATAAAAGACATGCTCTTATTTTCCGCATGCAAATGAGGCGAACCGAACCCCTTCTCCACGTACACATACACACATTAACGCCCGAGTGTTTCGTTTATTCTGTTTCTGCACACATACGAGTGCAGGAAGGAGAGACACAGCAGATACAAATCAACACCGCTCGGAGAAACAGATGGTGTTCGCTGGTGATTAGCTGAGAATAAAAACAGGCGTGTTGAGCGACGTCCCGAATGAAGCTAGGCGTACTTAAAATACTCGACGGTTTAAACCCCTTCTCGTGGAGAGAAATGAGAGAGACGAGCACCGCGTCACTGTGGAGTTAAAACCCCAGCGTTGATTATTTTCCCATAACAGCATGTCCTTAAGTGTTTTCTTCCTCTTATACCGCCGCAGTTTATTCTTCTATTGAAGAACGACGAGTTAGTGGCGCGTGTTTCTGACCGTGACTACACTTAACATCGGCGTGTCTTTAGCTGTTAGCGGGTCAGAACTACGCGTGAATTTAAACCCAAGCCTAAAAGACACTGCATGAAGACTGGAGCTCTGCGTTTCTCGACGGATTCAATCGCTGTGAAATGAACCGGAAAATAAAATGAAACAAACTCTTCTTTGTCGGTCGGTACAGGATGTCGCGGAGTTATTTTGTGATTGTTGCGACAAAGAACGCTGCGATTTTGAAAAAAATATGCGAGGACATTGCATGAGATTGTCCTGCACGCTCTTTCGCGCGACGTTTTTGGTACACGAGAGCTTTTAGCTGTACTCGTGTCCGAGGGCGTCACGTGACGCGTCCCGGCCCGAATCTGCGGAAATTCTGCGGACGTTTTGAAAAACTGCAGCGAATATCGCGGAGTTTCCTTTTTCTTGCGGTGATTTGGTGAAGTGGTGAAACCCTGGAGGGACCGCTTTACCCATTTACTGATCGATCACTGCTGTCACTCGTCACTTCATCGCTGGTGTTCACCTTCACAGCTTCAGACACATCAGCGCACAGGACTGGAAAACAGGTCAGATCCAATCAGCCGGGACGCGTCTTCTCATTATGACCTCCAGACGCTCCTGTCCAATATCTCGCCCAAATGCCCGGTGCTGCAGATCCAGCAAACCGAACGCAGGCCTACAGACGTGTGATGGACAACACGCCTCCTCGCCATCAACTACATACACACGTGACGCGTAACACACGTAACACACATAAAACATGTAACACACGTAACATATAACACACATAACACACGTAACACACGTAACACATAATACACGTAACACACGTAACATGTAATACACGGAACACGTAATACACGTAACATGTAATACACGTAACACGTAATACACGTAACACACGTAACATATAACACACATAACACACGTAACACACGTAACACACATAACACACATAACACACGTAACATATAACACACATAACACACGTAACACATAAAACACGTAACACACGTAACATATAACACACATAACACACGTAACACACATAAAACACGTAACACACGTGACATAACACACGTAACACACGTAACACATAAAACACGTAACACACGTAACATATAACACACGTAACACACGTAACATATAACACACGTAACACATAATACACGTAACACACATAACACGTAATACACGTAACACACGTAACACGTAACATGTAATACACGTAACATATAACACACATAACACACGTAACCCGTAACACACATAACACACGTAACACATAACACACGTAACACACGTAACACGTAACACACGTAACATATAACACACATAACACACGCAACACATAATACACGTAACACACGTAACACGTAATACACGTAACACACATAACACACGTAACACATAAGACACGTAACACGTAATACACGTAATACACGTAACACATGTAACACGTAATACACGTAATACACGTAACACATGTAACACGTAATACACGTAATACACGTAACACATGTAACACGTAATACACGTAATACACGTAACACACGTAACACACAACACACATAACACATAAGACACGTTACACACGTAACACGTAATACACATAACACGTAATACACGTAATACACGTAACACACGTAACACGTAACACACATAACACATAAGACACGTAACACACGTAACACGTAATACATGTAACACGTAATACACGTAACACACGTAACACGTAATACACATAACACCCGTAACGCGTAATACACGTAACACACGTAACACGTAACACACGTAACACACGTAACACACGTAACACATAAGACACGTAACACACGTAACACGTAATACACGTAACACACATAACACACGTAACACATAAGACACGTAACACGTAATACACGTAATACACGTAACACATGTAACACGTAATACACGTAATACACGTAACACATGTAACACGTAATACACGTAATACACGTAACACATGTAACACGTAATACACGTAATACACGTAACACACGTAACACACAACACACATAACACATAAGACACGTTACACACGTAACACGTAATACACATAACACGTAATACACGTAATACACGTAACACACGTAACACGTAACACACATAACACATAAGACACGTAACACACGTAACACGTAATACATGTAACACGTAATACACGTAACACACGTAACACGTAATACACATAACACCCGTAACGCGTAATACACGTAACACACGTAACACGTAACACACGTAACACACGTAACACACGTAACACATAAGACACGTAACACACGTAACACGTAACACACGTAACACATGTAACACACGTAACATCCCACATCAGCGTAAACATCAGCGTAAACATCAGCGTAAACGTAAAGAGCCGCAATAAAAACCAGACACATAACCACGCTTCTATTCTCTGTCTTATTGAATATTCAATATTTGGAACGGCACTAAATTTAACGACAGGAGAACAGACAGAACCAGCAGATACTGACTTTATTACTCCCTACATGTCTTATATTACAGTGTTACACCGCGGCGCTGCAGAGTTCTGCGTTCTGATTGGTCAGCAGGTGGTGATTGGTTCTCTACAACAGCGGCTCTGACAGTAGCGCAGGTTTATATTAATGCACTCGCTCTACGTTATGGTTTCTATAGCAACAGATCATTCACAGAGACGTGTACAGCGGACATGGCTCAGAAAAACGTGTGTAATCCTTGATATCTTGTGATAATTTGGAAGGAGTCTCCAGTGTCAGCGCTTTGTAACCTGAAGTTTTCCGACATCTTCAGCACAGAGGAGTTTCTGGGGTTTTCAGCGGGGTTTTTTTTGTCTTATGAGCTTGAAGAAGCTGGTGAGGGAACGAGTGTTTACAGCTGTGACAGCATAACTAACAACAGGAACTGACTTGCTTTTCAACTATAAACGCATAAAAAGTATGATGCGTGGTTCTCCTGAACCGCTTCGTGGTCAAATGAGACGAAAATCAAACGTCTGGCCACAAACACTGGCAGCATGTACGATACAATACAAGCAAAACAAACAAACAAACAAACAAACAATCATTTGCTAACCTCTGCAGGATGGTCCTCAGTGCTCTGGAACTGTTTTTGTGTCTCTTCTGAAGACTGATCATGAATTACACAAAGCTCCAAGATAACTTGACTGCCTCTGCCATGAGGTCACGGTAAGACTCGCCCACAGACGGAGCTCAACAAAAACCAACGCAGAACTGATGCGTCTTGTGATTACGATGATCACAGCCTCCATGTAAAGATCTTGAACCCTTAAAGAAGACGTCCATGCCGAAACAAACCTGAGAGCATGAGAACAACGTGGAGGAGTGGACCAACGTCTTCTACAGATGTCTCCAACCTCGTTAAACATCGCAGGAGAGACTCCACGCTGAAATCTCTCCAGAGGACACGCGTCTTCGTTAGATATTAAACCGTTCATTAATATTGTCTGTGTCATGATATAAATACACCGTGTTCCTATATATCTATATATATATATATACAGTGTATTTATAACTGTTGCACATTATTATTTATTTTATTTTGATTTTAATGACGGGTGCCAATACTTCTAGCAGCAAACAAAACCTCATTAAATTTGTTCAGTTGTTTATTTTTGTCTAATCGTGTAATCCACTTTATCAGCCCAGCGTGTTATCAGGTAATCGATATGGGAGTGGTGTTGTGTAGTGAAGGTGAAACGCCGCCGGAGACGACGTTACACGAGTCCATCAATGTGCCGCTTTCCCCGGAGATTTACACCCATCGATTAGTCCTTACATTCCCGTCCTTTCAAATCAGAGTGTCGGTATAATTGAATGACGGATAAGTCAAGGCTTTAACACCAACACACACACACACACACACACACACACACACACACACACAAGTTGATATTGGACCTACATAATTGTATATTTTCTGAATCAATATGAAATATTTGCTCGTTTGGGTTCTCCATATTCAGACTCAGATTACGCCTAACGTGATTTACTGTGTAGTTCATCCAGATCATCGAGATGACCTTCACACACCTTTGGGTTTTACAGCGTCCTCCATTAATATTGGCACCCTTGGTAAATATGAGCAAAGAAGGCTGTGAAAAATTGTCTTTATTGTTTTTAACCTTTTGATCTTTTTGTTGAGAAAATTCACAAAGAGACTCTGCTCTCATGGATATCAAACAATTGCAAACACAACACGGGGTTATAAAAAAAATATTTGTTAAATATAGGTGTGCAACAATTATCGGCACCCTTTTAGTCAGTACTTTGTGCTAGCTCCCCCTGCCAAGATAACAGCTCTGAGTCTTCTCCTATAACGCCTGATGAGGTTGGAGAATACATGGTGAGGGATCTGAGAGCGTTCCTCCATACAGAACCTCTCCAGATCCTTCACATTTCGAGGTCCACGCTGGTGGACTCTCCTCTTCAGTTCACCCCACAGGTTTTCTATGGGGTTCAGGTCAGGGGACTGGGACGGTCATGGCAGGATCTTGATTTTGTGGTCAGTAAACCATTTCTGTGTTGATTTTGATGATGTTTTGGATCATTGTCCTGCTGGAAGATCCAACCACGGCCCATTTGAAGCTTTCTGGCAGAGGCAGTCAGGTTTTCATTTAATATCTGTTGATATTTGATGGAGTCCATGATGCCATGTATCCTAACATAATGTCCAGGTCCTCTGGCAGAAAAACAGCCCCAAAACATTAAAGATCCACCTCCATATTTAACCGTGGGCATGAGGTACTTTTCCATATGGCTACCTCTCTGTGTGCTCCAAAACCACCTCTGGTGTTTATTCCCAAAAAGCTCTATTCTGGTTTCATCTGACCATAGAACCCGATCCCATTTGAAGTTCCAGTAGTGTCTGCACACTGAAGACGCTCGAGTTTGTTTTTGGATGAGAGTAGAGGCTTTTTTCTTCAAACCCTTCCAAACAGCTTGTGGTGATGTAGGTGACTTCAGATTGTAGTTTTGGAGACTTTCTGACCCCAAGACGCAACTAACTTCTGCAGTTCTCCCACTGGGATCCTCCCTAAAACCCAGCCTTCAAACTTCAAAGTTCTTCCAACATCTGAACACATCTGAGTATTAAATTATTTAAAGTATTTATCATTTCCATAATCTGTCTAGAATGAAATTGTGTAATATGGTTGTTAATGCTGAGGGCAAGGCTAAAAATGGCAGAGAAACATCTCTACACCTTTCAACCTCATTAACAATTCGAGGACGTATGAATAAACATGAATATGCAAATCAGAAACGCCCCCAGTGTCCTCCTGCCTTCCCTAACATCACTGACGGGTCACAGGTGGGCTCGAGTGGGACTGCAGAGTGTCAGAGTTTCCAGCCTCATCTTCTCATTTATTTATTTAACAGCAGTCCAAACCCGTTACCATAACGACCACGATTCCATTCAGTGCGGCTAAACTATAATCATTAGCATATCAATCCTGATTGGTTTAAGCCTCTGAGATTATTTAGAGACATCACACACACACATACATTTTTATACAGAAGTCCTGAGAAAGTCAGCAGCAGTGTGTTCCCGGTGTAAATTCAGGCTTGACATTTCAACACGAGTGTGTTCGTTCTGCACGGTGTTAATTGTTCATCCACAGCTGCACGGTGTTAATTGTTCATCCACAGTTGCACGGTGTTAATTGTTAATCCACAGTTGCACGGTGTTTATTGAGTGTCAGTATTAAATCAGAAGCGTAACCTTCTGGTCATTAATTCAGTATTGTACAGAGTCAACTCACAACTTTACAGTGTTAACGTAAGTGTAATGTTAAATCCGCACCCTGTGGTGTTAATTCTTCAAGTGTTAATTCAGCATTTACATTTTTAACTCAAGCGTTGTAAGTGTTAATCAAACACCATGCAATGTTAATTCATGATTTAATTGTAAATTCAATATGGTTAGTGTTAACTCCATATGGTGTTAATTCACAACTTTACAGTGCTCATTTGGTATTGTAAGTATTAACTCAGTGTTGTAAAAGTTAATTCAACACACTAAGCATTAATTCGGCATCAAGGTGTTCATTTAAAACAGCACTGTACAGCGTTACTTTGGGATCCTGAGGTAACTCAAGTTTCTAAGCATGAATTCAGCACCCTGCAGTGTTCATTCAGTGCCATACAGTGTTGATTCAGCACCATACAGTGTTAATTTAGCACCATACAGTGTTGATTCAGTGCCATACAGTGTTGATTCAGCACCATACAGTGTTGATTCAGCACCATACGCACCATACAGTGTTGATTCAGTACCATAAAGTGTTGATTCAGTACCATACAGTGTTGATTCAGTACCATAAAGTGTTGATTCAGTACCATACAGTGTTGATTCAGTGCCATACAGTGTTGATTCAGTACCATACAGTGTTGATTCAGTGCCATACAGTGTTGATTCAGCACCATACAGTGTTGATTCAGTACCATACAGTGTTCAGTCAGCACCATACAGTGTTGATTCAGCGCCATACAGTGTTGATTCAGTTGATTCAGCACCATACAGTGTTGATTCAGTACCATACAGTGTTGATTCAGCACCATACAGTGTTGATTCAGTACCATACAGTGTTGATTCAGCGCCATACAGTGTTAATTCAGTTGATTCAGCACCATACAGTGTTGATTCAGTTGATTCAGCGCCATACAGTGTTGATTCAGTTGATTCAGCACCATACAGTGTTGATTCAGTACCATACAGTGTTGATTCAGCACCATACAGTGTTGATTCAGTACCATACAGTGTTGATTCAGCGCCATACAGTGTTAATTCAGTTGATTCAGTACCATACAGTGTTGATTCAGCACCATACAGTGTTAATTCAGTTGATTCAGCACCATACAGTGTTGATTCAGTTGATTCAGCACCATACAGTGTTGATTCAGTTGATTCAGCACCATACAGTGTTAATTCAGTAGTGAAAGTGTTAATTCAGTTAATACAGTAATGTTTAAGTCAACACTGAGGAAGTTCTTAATTTGAACAATGAATATAATTATATATCATGCATATATATATATATATATATATATATATATATATATATATATATATATATATATATATATCTATAAGATTAACAGAGTGTTGGTTTGTTGATGATTTATAGCCAGAACCAGAACCTGTCCCTATAATGAACACTAGTGTTGAATGCAGTGTTCACGTTTCAGTTTTTATCCTTCTGTCACTAAAAATCTGAACATCTGGAAACATTATGTTGGTTTTCTGTATTGTTTCTTCTTCACACGTGTGTGTGTGTGTGTGTGTTCAGCGCGTGTGTGTGTGTTCAGACTGTGTGTGTTCAGACTGCGTGTGTTCTGAGTGTGTGTGTTCAGAGCGTGTGTGTGTGTTCAGACTGCATGTGTTCTGAGTGTGTGTGTTCAGAGCGTGTGTGTGTGTTCAGACTGTGTGTGTTCAGAGCGTGTGTGTGTTCAGAGCGTGTGTGTTCAGACTGTGTGTGTTCAGACTGCGTGTGTTCTGAGTGTGTGTGTTCAGAGCGTGTGTGTGTGTTCAGACTGTGTGTGTTCAGAGCGTGTGTGTGTTCAGAGTGTGTGTGTGTGTTCAGACTGTGTGTGTTCAGAGCGTGTGTGTGTGTTCAGACTGTGTGTGTTCAGACTGTGTGTGTTCAGAGCGTGTGTGTGTGTTCAGACTGTGTGTGTTCAGAGCGTGTGTGTGTGTTCAGACTGTGTGTGTTCAGACTGTGTGTGTTCAGACTGCGTGTGTTCTGAGTGTGTGTGTTCAGAGCGTGTGTGTGTGTTCAGACTGCATGTGTTCTGAGTGTGTGTGTTCAGAGCGTGTGTGTGTGTTCAGACTGTGTGTGTTCAGAGCGTGTGTGTGTTCAGAGCGTGTGTGTTCAGACTGTGTGTGTTCAGACTGCGTGTGTTCTGAGTGTGTGTGTTCAGAGCGTGTGTGTGTGTTCAGACTGTGTGTGTTCAGAGCGTGTGTGTGTTCAGAGTGTGTGTGTGTATTCAGACTGTGTGTGTTCAGAGCGTGTGTGTGTGTTCAGACTGTGTGTGTTCAGACTGCGTGTGTTCTGAGTGTGTGTGTTCAGAGCGTGTGTGTGTTCAGACTGTGTGTGTTCAGAGCGTGTGTGTGTTCAGAGTGTGTGTGTGTGTTCAGACTGTGTGTGTTCAGAGCGTGTGTGTGTGTTCAGACTGTGTGTGTTCAGACTGTGTGTGTTCAGAGCGTGTGTGTGTGTTCAGAGCGTGTGTGTGTGTTCAGACTGTGTGTGTTCAGACTGTGTGTGTTCTGAGTGTGTGTGTTCAGAGCGTGTGTGTGTGTTCAGACTGTGTGTGTTCAGACTGTGTGTGTTCTGAGTGTGTGTGTTCAGAGCGTGTGTGTGTGTTCAGACTGTGTGTGTTCAGACTGTGTGTGTTCAGAGTGTGTGTGTGTGTTCAGACTGTGTGTGTTCAGACTGTGTGTGTTCAGAGCGTGTGTGTGTGTTCAGACTGTGTGTGTTCAGAGCGTGTGTGTGTTCAGAGCGTGTGTGTGTGTTCAGACTGTGTGTGTTCAGACTGTGTGTGTTCAGAACGTGTGTGTGTGCAGAGCGTGTGTGTGTGTGTGTGCAGAGCGTGTGTGTGTGTGTGTGTGTGTGTGTGTAGAGCGTGTGTGTGTTCAGAGCGTGTGTGTGTGTTCAGACTGTGTGTGTTCAGAACATGTGTGTGTGCAGAGCGTGTGTGTGTGTGTGTGTGTGTGTGTAGAGCGTGTGTGTGTGCAGAGCGTGTGTGTGTGTGTGCAGAGCGTGTGTGTGTGTGCAGAGCGTGTGTGTGTGTGTTCAGAGCGTTAGTGACACACCATTCGTCTGATTTGTGTCGTTATCTACAACACACACTGAAACAAGAGGAATAAATGCGGCGAGTTCCAGGTCCTGTGTCACGGAGCAGGACGTAAACATTCCAGTGTTTAACACAGTAATAATCACACAGCACTTCTCTCATCCTCATCACTCCTGCAGTTATCTTCTACTGCCTCTTACTGAGCAAAGAAAATAATATTTTATTCTTACTACTAATATTAACATCCCTGTGTGTGTGTGTGCGTGTGTGTGTGTGTGTGTGTGTGGAGTTCAGGAAGGTAGGTAAGTTGATTAGGAACTTGAAATCTGATGATGGAGGTTTAAAGTGATCGTGGGCGTTAATAAGAATCGAGTGTAGCGGGTGGAGAGCTGCAGGGGAAAAGTGTGCACTCCCTAGTGTGTGTGAGAGAGAGAGAGAGTGTGTGAATGAGAGTGAGAGAGACTGACTGAGAGAGAGTGAGTGAGTGAGAGAGAGCGAGAGAGTGAACAAGAGAGTGAATGAGTGAGAGTGAGACGGTGAGAGAGTGAGAGAGAGTGAGAATGAATGAGTGAGAGAGAGTGAATGAGAGAGAGTGAGACGGTGAGAGAGTGAGAGAGAGTGAGAATGAATGAGTGAGAGAGAGTGAATGAGAGAGAGTGAGACGGTGAGAGAGTGAGAGAGAGTGAGAATGAATGAGTGAGTGAGAGTGAATGAGAGAGAGTGAGACGGTGAGAGAGAGTGAGAATGAATGAGTGAGTGAGAGTGAATGAGAGAGAGTGAGAATGAATGAGTGAGAGAGAGTGAATGAGAGAGAGTGAGACGGTGAGAGAGTGAGAGAGAGTGAGAATGAATGAGTGAGTGAGAGTGAATGAGAGAGAGTGAGATGGTGAGAGAGTGAGAGAGAGTGAGAATGAATGAGTGAGAGAGAGTGAATGAGAGAGAGTGAGACGGTGAGAGAGTGAGAGAGAGTGAGAATGAATGAGTGAGTGAGAGTGAATGAGAGAGAGTGAGACGGTGAGAGAGAGAGTGAATGAGAGAGAGTGAGACGGTGAGAGAGTGAGAGAGAGTGAGAATGAATGAGTGAGTGAGAGTGAATGAGAGAGAGTGAGACGGTGAGAGAGAGAGTGAATGAGAGAGAGTGAGACGGTGAGAGAGTGAGAGAGAGTGAGAATGAATGAGTGAGTGAGAGTGAATGAGAGAGAGTGAGACGGTGAGAGAGAGAGTGAATGAGAGAGAGTGAGACGGTGAGAGAGTGAGAGAGAGTGAGAATGAATGAGTGAGAGAGAGTGAATGAGAGAGAGTGAGACGGTGAGAGAGAGAGTGAATGAGAGAGAGTGAGACGGTGAGAGAGTGAGAGAGAGTGAGAATGAATGAGTGAGAGAGAGTGAATGAGAGAGTGAGACGGTGAGAGAGAGAGTGAATGAGATAGATTGAATAATTGACTTTGTTCATGTGAATTTGTCACAGATGTTTTTGCAGATGTGATGATCGCAAATCTGGTGTTTGGAGATGTGGTGATTGCACATGTGGTGGTTAAGGATGTGGTGATTACAGATGTGCTGGTTACGAATGTGGTGGTTACGGATGTGGTGTTTGCAGATGTGGTGTTTGGAGATGTGGTGATTGCAGATGTGGTGCTCGCAGATGTGGTGATTACAGATGTGGTGATTGCAGATGTGGGGTTTGGAGATGTGGTGATTGCAGATGTGGTGATTGCAGATGTGATGATTACGGATGTGTTGTTTGCAGATGTGGTGATCGCAGATGTGGTGATTGGAGATGTGGTGATTACGGAATTGGTGTTTGCAGATGTGGTGATTCTAGATGTGGTGATTTCAGGTGTGTTATTACAGATGTGGTGATTTCAGATGTGATTGCAGATGTGGTGATTGCAGATGTGGTGATTGCGGATGTGGTGATTGCGGATGTGGTGATTACGGATGTGGTGATTGCAGACGTGGTGATGAAGTCTGTAAGCTGTGTCAGTGTTTACACGGTGAAAGTTGCTGGTATTCAGAGTCGGGTTACGCGGCTGCTTTAGTGGATGTTCTGAGCTCCACACAGCGCCGCCGAAGCAACGGGAGCGAGCTGCCATTTGACCCCACACTTCTCAAACTACCGGGGCGATGACCAGCACTTCAGACAACAACAGACAGGTCTGACTCGGCTGATAAACCAATCAAAACGCCCAGTTCAGCTGGGGGGAGGGGCATTTCTCCTAAAGGGGATCTCCTATGAGTGATAAAGGGTTAACTGCACTTTGGTGCTCACTTCTGCTTAATAATCCTGTGTTTAATCAATATCACTAACATTTTATATTTCAAATGACTCATTCTGAATCGATTACAGGAACATTCCTCAAATGACTCTCTTCATTTAAAGTAAAGTACAGTAAAGTACAGTACAGTAAAGCACGCCTTGCTGGAGAAACGTAGAGTGAAACAGACGTCTTTGATTTTTAAAACGTATTTGAGAATTAGTGTTATGTAATCAGTGAACTAATTTGGCGCTGTTATTATCTGCCTGAGGAGTAAAATGCTAAATGAAGTGTGTGGAGTCGAAACTAACGACTCTGACCTTCACTAAAAGGTGTGAAGTGTCCTGTTATTGTATTATAATCAGACCCTGGTTCCAGACAGCACTAAAGACACACTACGCAGCCAGTCTGTAGGTTTTATAGACGAATGACAGTAGGGTGGGGCGATATGACACACAAATCACATCACGATACTCGAGGAGGGTTCTACGATATACGATACGTATCATGAAATACAATTAACTAAAAAACTGTCTGCAAAATAAACAAAAAAAAAGTTTAACTGAGGTTGACGATACGTTTCTTTAAAGATTAAGTTTGTAAAAATTACGCAAAATCAACGACTTCCATTCAGTACCATTTCATTTGTAATGATTAAAAATGTCAAATAAATATATATAAATATATATCACCATACCACTGAAATCTCAGAAAAGTGTATCGCATAATCATTTATCACAATATCGATATTACACTGATATATCGTCCAGCCCTTAACGACGATTACTGCCACCCCTGATTATTAAAATCACCTGCAGGTCGTTCACTCCTCCAACACTGCTACATATTTCTGCCAGAGTTTTCATTCATTTTGAAGAGACAATATTTATTATTATTATCATTCATAATAATAATAATAATAATAATAATAATAATAATCTAAAAAAATAATAATAATAGCAATAATAATAATAATAATAATAATAATAATAATTTTTTAAATAATGATAATAATAATAATAATAATAATAATAATTTTTAAAATAATAATAATAGCAATAGCAATAATAATAATAATAATAATAATAATAATAATAATAATAATAAATACTGTCAAATTTCTGTCTTTAATATTGGACTGGAATGTGAGCGTAATCTAAAGCATGACATTTTATTCTGGATAAATCTTATAGCGTTGTGGTTTGATGACTGAAGAACGCTCCAGGATAAAAAACTGTAAAAATCTGTCTTTAACATTTTCGACATCAGTTAGAATTGAATATGGAATTTAAAATGGATCTCCAAGTGAGGTCCAGGCACACAAGATTCATTTTAGGCAAGGTGTACACCTGTCCTTACTGTCTTCTTAAAACCTACGCAAACCAATGCTGACAAACAGTAGGCGGAGCTACTGATCAGTTTCAGTGACAGCATGTGCTCATAAAATACCTATTAGTGTTAGCTCAAATTTACTAGCTAGTTTAGAACTTTATTTTTAATACCTGAGACGCGCCTCGTCTCGTCTCGTCTCGTCTCGTCTCGTCTCGCCGTTCACGGCGTCTTTTCGAGCTTAGAGTTCAACCGAATTGTCGTGAGTGTGACGTGTGAAGGCGTCGTCACGTCACTGGGTGGTGATGAAAAGGCGCTCAGACAAACTACCAATAAATAATTCAACAAATTGTTCAATCTTGCGTGTGTACTCCCACCTACACACACTCTCACACTTAAACACACACACACACACACACACTTAATGGTAGAGATCAGATTGTTTTTTTCCGAATTGCGGCCTGCAACATGAATTAACACAATTTCCAACAAAATCAATCAAATCAATTGGAGCAATCAGACACCACTGAAGGTTTTAATGAGCTCTGTGTGTGTGTGTGTGTGTGTGTGTGTGTGTGTGTGTGTTGATTATGATGAATAGTCTCAGGCTGAAATGATCATGTCCTTGTCATGTTTCTTGCACTCACTCACTCAATGATACATTAGCGATATTACCCAGAAGCTCATCAGGTGTTAATCGTCTTTTACGAGCGACTCAATTACTCACGACGTCAAAACAGACGCTAATGGGATTTTAATTGGAATTTAGCGCGAGCGGCAGGTAAGGACACACCGAGCAGACACATATAAACACCTAGAGTTAAATTAACACTGAAGTGCTGAATTAACCCTGATACTTAGGGAAAATAAATAATTATTAAATAAAAACAAAAGCACACCAATGCATTAACATGTACATGAGATTACCAGATTGTTGCCAGATTGGGAATTTTCACAGATTATCAGGTATACTATAAAAAATCACACTCTACGTTCAGAAATTAAACTATGAATGGTCCAAAACAAAATACCAATCTGGCAACCCTAGACTGTATGTACACTGGAACTGAGTGTTGTTTATATTTTTCCGTCCACCGTGATACACACGTGTTCGCTCTCATGATGGCGTGGAGGACAGAACCACAAACAAACAGGAAGCGTAGATATTACACGTCTTTATAAATACTGTTTTTTTTTTTATGTATTATGTATTTTTAGTCGTGTCTGTGGCTCACGTGCGACAGTTACGTCAGTATTTACGCAGGGAAAGTTCCTCATGCTCAGGTTAACAATACAGGACTAGCACGGAGAACATCCAACAAGCCTGATCCTGATCTTAATCCTGATCCTACTCCTGATTATAATCTTAATCCTGACCTTCATCCTAATCTTAATCCTAATCTTGATCCTAATTTTGACAAAAACACATTACAATACGGATCATTTCAAATTTGAATGTTTTGAAAGCTTTTCTGTAAAACGGTTGAAAAGGCGATCTATATGTAAATAATGCTAACCCATGCATTCATGGCTGATCTGCGCAGTGGGGGATTTGTTAACGCAAAACACGTCCAAACGACAGGTTTACCTCCCCGTCGCAGGGGCTTTCGCTCCGTCACGCTCCTACATGCCGGGTTTTGTTTTCGTTACGCCACAACGCTAGTAGCTCCCAGCTCCGACCGTAAAAACTGGCTTTTTTACCGCGACACTAGCCATGTAAACGCTAAAATAAAATATCTATCAGTAAACCTATGATACGTCTGGCCATATCTCCCAGTCCTACTCTAATTCATCAACAGTGTTTAATCTTCAACCAGAGACAATATCCAAAACAGCTGAGACCGGGCCACGGTAAATAAATGTACTGCGGTCCATCTGGATTTCATTGTGGAGTGTTTCCTGTTCAGATCTCAGTTTAGGAAGCGGATTACGGTTCAGAAGACATGACCGAGGACCAAATAATGACAACAAACACACAATGAAAATAAAAATAAAGACTAAAACGTCTTCATGCACACGCTATGTCCTGATTTCTAAAATATGACCAACCGTATAATCTGGCAACTCATACAGTATACACACACACACACACACACACACACACACATACACACACACATGCACACATATGCACACACACACACACAAATATCTTAAAGCAGTAAAAATGAATCAGGAATCGGATGCATTGAGATTCTCTCCTGAAAGAGGCTGCGGCGAGGCACAAAACGAGGTAATCAGACTTTCAGTGAGAGACGTGGTCAGTAAAACCCTCCTGATGAAGAAGAATCAGTACAGAGGCGTTACGCCGAGGTTATTCACCACGGAGGAACAAACACAATACAGAAGGCTTTTAAAGCAGCAGGTGGTCACGCTGAAAAAAACAAAATGTAAAAAAATCAGAAATTGAAATGCAACGAGACGCTTAAGAAAGTGTTTTATAATCACATTCAGGAAACTCCAACGGTAATGAAATCGAATCGTGCAGGGAATAAAAATCCCGACTCAAACACTCACACAAATAAACTGCAGGCCAAAAATGATTCTCCAGCGCTTGATAATAAAAGCAGACTTTTTTTAAATGTTACTTCTGTTTTATTTTAACGCAAAAACTGAATGTGATGCGTTTACTAAAACGGACTAGATCTCTTCCTGTCCGGATATTTCAGACACAAGACCTTCATCAGCTCCACATGAACGAAATTACTGTTGAATTAAAAGTAAAGTTGCACGATGGGAATAATAATGTACACAAGAGAAAGTCATATAAACGCCCAGCGTATAATATAATATAATATAATATAATAACAGATAAGATAACATTTATTGAACCTGAAGGACATTTTGGGCCGCCTGTTTATATAAAAATATAAATATAAACCTGTAAAGGGTAATAAAATAAACAGATAGAAATAATTTGACTCATGCATTATAGCATAACTATATATTAAGACTATAGCACACACACACACACACATACACACACACATATATATATATATACATTAACTGATTATTCCTCCGTTTTTATCTTTTAAAATAAATTCTATACACCTCTAATTGTACTGAATTAGAAATTCGTGTTTACTTCTAAAAGTTAAAATTAATTTTTAATACTAAACCCTCCAAAAAGTGAACGTTTCTACAAAACAAACTCGTCAGTCGATGATGTTCATCCTGATCGTGACACGGAAAACGCCTGAAACACGGCTGAACGTGTAGAAAATGTCCAGTGGACACTGATGAAGTGATGTGACGGTGATTTATTGGTGATTTGACACGGAAAGATATTTTTAACTCGTGGGGTGAGACGTTCTGCTCAGGAACAAATAAAGAAAAAGTCAAATTCACACCCATGAGTGATGTCATGCTTCATATAACAGATACGCTTGCTTTGAGATTACAGATATTTAATATTGATATTACTGTGGATTCAAAAAAAAACAGAGAAGGAAGTCAAAGTTTTGGTCAAACAGTGATACTGAATATTATCACAATATTTAATGTCAATAATTAATGAGTAATATGGTGCAATGATGTTGCTATGGCTTATCTCTCTCTCTCTCTCTCTCTCTCTCTCTCTCTCTATCTGGATCTGTGGATGAAAACCGGACACAGAACTATTCTACGAAACGAAGCATGTACACGGTGTAACTGGTTGATTGATTTCGATGAGATGTGAAGCTCTGTATAAGAGAACTGGGTCGGTGAGTTCTGAATCCATTCACAGTGTTGTTATTAGTGTCTGAATGCTGGTTAGTAACTGTTGTGATGCCTTCTTCTGAAAGAGATTTTTTGTCCTATTATGACTACGCTGCTGAAATAAAGGTTTCAAGAAAAATAAATAAATAAATAAATAAATAAATAAATAAATAAGAGAGTAGCTCTGTTATTTCTAAGCACAGCTGTAATAAATGCCACATGAAGCCTCACAGAGAGAACAGTTCGTATGAAGTGGCTCGGAATCACGGCTCTGCAATAAACACATCAATTAAGTAAACTAAATTAAATAATAATAATAATAATAATAATAATAATAATAATAAAACAGTCCGTGACCTGTCTGTGCCCCATCACTGCATCTCACGTGCATTCAATCCGCAGCGTTTTTATTTCCAGTTATTATTATAAAGAGATGCTGTAAGTGTGTTTGGAGAATGAGGATCAGCTGCAGGTTAAACAAACCGTGCGTTAATAACATGCAATAAAATCTGAGTGTGTTAACAACAAAATGAGAACTAAAACCGCTGCACGCGCACATCGTAAATGTAACACACACACACACACTCACACACACACACACACACACACACTCACCCCGGCTGCTTCACGTCTCCATTGCGGTTCTGGACGGAAATAAACTTCCAAAGTTGATCCGAACAGCGCGGAGGAAGAGACGATGATGAGAGGATTTACAGTGTGTGTGTGTGTGTGTGTGTGTGTGTGTGAGAGAGAGAGCAGCTGCAGCTTCCACTCTCTCTCTCACTCTCTCACTCTCTCTCTCTCACACACACATACACACACACACACACACACACGCAAACCGAAGGGAAAAAAATTCATCCGAACATGGTTGCCAGATGTAAATCAAACTCCTCCCAAATCCCCGATATCGGAAATCGCCTGTTTTGCATTTGTTATTAGATCACGATATCACCACAGCACAATTATTAACTTGTTTAGTAACATGTCGTGATAAAACTGTTCAATAAACTTTCATTTTGACATCAAATGTTGATTAATTCTCTAGAACAGCGGCTCGGACAGTAGCGCAGGTTTATATTAACGCGCTCGCTCGCATCCGTTATCGTTTCTATAGTAACGGCTCATTCACAGGGACGCTTCGGTGATAATAAACTGATTAAAAAGCATGTGTAATTATTATTTATAGTTATTATAAATCTGTAACATGTATGGAAGGAGTCTCCAGTGTCAACATCTTCATCACAGAGTTTACACTTCACTACTGTTTCACACTAACACACACAACAAGAGAGAATAAAGAGAGAGAATAGAGAGAGAGAATAGAGAGAGAATAGAGAGAGAAAAGAGAGAGAATAGAGAGAGAATAAAGAGAGAGAATAGAGAGAGAATAGAGAGAGAGAATAGAGAGAGAATAGAGAGAGAATAAAGAGAGAGAATAGAGAGAGAATAGAGAGAGAATAGAGAGAGAGAATAGAGAGAGAATAGAGAGAGAGAATAAAGAGAGAGAATAAAGAGAGAGGGAATAAAGAGAGAGAATAAAGAGAGAATAAAGAGAGAGAATAAAGAGAGAATAAAGAGAGAGAATAAAGAGAGAGAATAAAGAGAGAGAATAAAGTGAGAGAATAGAGAGAGAATAAAGAGAGAGAATAAAGAGAGAGAATAAAGAGAGAGAATAAAGAGAGAGGATAGAGAGAGAGAATAAAGAGAGAGAATAGAGAGAGAGAATAAAGAGAGAATAAAGAGAGAGAATAGAGAGAGAATAAAGAGAGAATAAAGAGAGAGAATAAAGAGAGAGAATAAAGTGAGAGAATAAAGAGAGAATAAAGAGAGAATAGAGAGAGAGAATAAAGTGAGAGAATAGAGAGAGAGAATAAAGAGAGAATAAAGAGAGAGAATAAAGAGAGAGAATAAAGTGAGAGAATAGAGAGAGAGAATAGAGAGAGAGAATAAAGAGAGAATAAAGAGAGAGAATAAAGAGAGAGAATAGAGAGAGAGAATAAAGAGAGAGAATAGAGAGAGAGAATAAAGAGAGAGAATAAAGAGAGAGAATAGAGAGAGAATAAAGAGAGAGAATAAAGAGAGAGAATAAAGAGAGAGAATAGAGAGAGAGAATAAAGAGAGAGAATAAAGAGAGAATAGAGAGAGAGAATAAAGAGAGAGAATAAAGAGAGAGAGAATAAAGAGAGGGAATAAAGAGAGAGAGAATAAAGAGAGAATAAAGAGAGAGAATAAAGAGAGAGAGAATAAAGAGAGAATAAAGAGAGGGAATAAAGAGAGGGAATAAAGAGAGAATAGAGAGAGGGATGGTGAGGGAACGAGTGTTTATAGCTGCTATAACGTAAGTGAACAACAGGCAGTAACACAGAGCATTAAATGTAAATATAAACAGGTAAAAAGTGTTGCTGTAGAATATATCAGAGGGATCAAACACTTGGGGACGTGCTGTAATGGGAAAATAATCACCTGCATGGTGGTAAGAGTAATTTCACCTCATCACACCACCTCGTCCTTGATTATTTTCCTACAGCAGCACCACACCGTGTTTATTATTACGGTGTAATGTGTTAATGATGATTGTTGATAATCACACACTGCTATGAAGGAGAACAGTCCAGGGTTTGACAACTAAACTCCATGAACATCATTCCTCCTGTACATCAAGCACAATCTATACATTCAATGGAAGCCTTTATCATTAAGATAACCTCTCTCTAGCTTTATAAATACACTGTATGGCCAAAAGTATGTGCACCCCTGACCATCACACCAATATGTCCTTGTTGAACATTTCATTCCAGATTTATTCCACTTTCCTGTTATAATGCGCTCCACTCTTCAGGGAAGGATTTCCACTAGATTTTGGGGCGTGGCTGTGGGGATTAGTGATCATTCAGCTACGAGTATATTAGTGAGGTTGAGGTCAGGCGCTGATGTTGATGTGAGGAGACTCCAGTTCCAGTTCATCCTAAAGGTGTTCAGTAGGGTCGAGGTCAGGGTTCTGTGCAGGACACTCGAGTTCTTCAACCTTCTTCCATCCTTCACACACCACGTCTTCATGGAGCTCGACTTTGTGCACAGTGACATGATGGAACAGGTTTGGGTTCCTCTTAGTTCCAGTGAAGGGAAACTGTAATCTAAGGCTTCTACCAAGGTTGTCCTGGAAGTCTCCTGTTAGATATTTGGTGCAGATTGCTTTTGACTAATCAGTGATATACAGCGGGGGAAATAAGTATTGAACGTGTCAACATTTTTTTCAGTAAATATATTTCCAGTGAGGTTATTCACATGAAATTTTCACCAGACTTCAGAATTCACTCAAGAAATCTGGAAATATAAAGACTTCACAACATTAAAGTCCATAAATAAAGTTATGTGTACTAAAGTGGAATGACACGGGAAAAAAGGATTGAACACGCTAACTGAAATATATTTAATACTAATGTGAGCAGTGGAGTGCATTGCCTATTGTTTTCTCTGTGACGATGGCACCTGCTGCCTCCAAGTGTTTCTGGAGCTCTTTCCGAGTGGTCCTTGGCTCTTGGGCTACTCTTCTAACTCCCTGGTCAGAAATCTTGTGAGCAGCTCCTGTGCGTGCGGTTGATGACGGAGTGATGTTGCTTCCACTTGTGGATAACGGCCCCAGTGGTGCTTACTGGAGGATTCAGAAGTTTTGAAATACGTCTGTATCCGATTCCATCAATATGTTTCTCAACAATAAGGTTGTGAAGGTCTTGGGAGAGCTCTGTGCTTTTACCCATCGTGAGATGTTTCTTGTGTGACACCTTGGTAACGAAAAGCCTTTTTATAGACCATCAATGTACTAACCCAGCTGATATTCATTTACACAGATAGGGGGTGTAATTACTTACGGACTTCAGCTGGTTTCTTGCCTTACCTTACCTTAGAGAACTGATTTTTCTTAACATGTTCAATACTTTTTTCCCGTGTCATTCCACTTTATTACACATAACTTTATTTATGGACTTTAATGTTGTGAAGTCTTTATATTTCCGGATTTCCTGAAATAATAGTGAAGTCTGGTGAAAATTTCATGTGAATAACCTCACTGGAAATATATTTTTGATGCATCCAATACTTATTTCCCTCACTGTAGATAGAATACAGCAAGCTCTGCTTCCCCAAATGTGCTTTGAGATCCTTCAAAGCCATCATCATGTCAATGTTTCTTTGAAAGAAGCCGTGATAAGCATTTACTCTGATGTTTCCACACATTCTCATGTATCACTGAAGTGTGTTTTGTGTTGCGGTGATTGTGTAGTGTCACCTCCATCATCTACCGCCCCATTGAAAATGGAAAAAAACCAGGAGCCACGTGATAGTAGTATGAAAATAAGACACGTTCACTTCATTAATCCAAATATATGTTTGCACCAGCTGTTTCTCATTACACGATTTTTTAAAAAAAAATAGAAAATATATAAAGCAATATTTTACTGATACATGTTTATTTTCCTGAATGTAATTCGCACAAAATGGAAAGCTTTCGAAGCACATTTATTTAAAACACTTTGTAAAAACCACATTTGTCCCTTTTGCCTTGAGTAAATACATAGTTTTGGCTTTTGAGAGGTTCCCACTGTGGAATCTAAACTATAAATCAACATAAACTGTACATTTATTCAATCTAAACCAAATGAAATCCACTTTAACTCATAGTAACAGCAATCACTGTTGAGGGGTCGACACCAATCTGGCAACCCGCTGTGTAGCAGCACCTCAGCTCTCACTGTGCATCATTTACAGAGTTCTAAACAGAACCGAACAGCACTGGGTTCTGTTTATTCAAACCCCTCCTGTTTCTCTTAAACCCTGTTTATTATACTCATGAAACCATGGACAAGTTTAAAATATCGCTTCATCCTCTCTGTTTACATTAATCTCTCTCTTAGATTATCACATGCTTCTCAGGTGCTTCCGAACAGGGTTCTACCTGGAACCATCTCTGATTATTATTACTAGCTACAGAACTGTACACACACACACGCACACACACACACACACACACACACACACACACACACACACACACACACACAATTATTCTGATTCTTATTCATATTATTATTACATTTTATATCTATCCACGTGCAGGTTTTAAACTTAGCTGCATTTTTCAGTGGAAAAAATAAAATCACTAATATTCTAATATTCTATAAACAAATATTAGTTGTTTGTTTGTTTGTTTGTTTGTTTTTGTTTGGTTGTTTGTTTATCTAAACACGTGGTTGTGAAGCTTCATTTCCCAGTAAAAACGTGCATTAATCATGTACCATATACTGCATCATCAGCTTTACTGAGTCACTCATCATCTTCACCTCCTCTCTTCCTTCCTCTCCTCTTCTCCTCTCCTCCGTCACTCCACTTCTATTCATCTCCTCTTCTCCTCTCCTCCTCATCCTCTCCACTTCTATTCATCTTTCTTCTCCTCTCCTCCGTCACTCCACTTCTATTCATCTTTCTTCTCCTCTCCTCCTCATCCTCTCCACTTCTATTCATCTTTCTTCTCCTCTCCTCCTCATCCTCTCCACTTCTATTCATCTTTCTTCTCCTCTCCTCCTCATCCTCTCCACTTCTATTCATCTTTCTTCTCCTCTCCTCCGTCACTCCACTTCTATTCATCTTTCTTCTCCTCTCCTCCGTCACTCCACTTCTATTCATCTTTCTTCTCCTCTCCTCCGTCACTCCACTTCTATTCATCTCCTCTTCTCCTCTCCTCCGTCACTCCACTTCTATTCATCTTTCTTCTCCTCTCCTCCTTCACTCCACTTCTATTCATCTTTCTTCTCCTCTCCTCCTTCACTCCACTTCTATTCATCTTTCTTCTCCTCTCCTCCTTCACTCCACTTCTATTCATCTTTCTTCTCCTCTCCTCCTTCACTCCACTTCTATTCATCTTTCTTCTCCTCTCCTCCGTCACTCCACTTCTATTCATCTGTCTTCTCCTCTCCTCCTCATCCTCTCCACTTCTATTCATCTTTCTTCTCCTCTCCTCCTTCACTCCACTTCTATTCATCTTTCTTCTCCTCTCCTCCTCATCCTCTCCACTTCTATTCATCTTTCTTCTCCTCTCCTCCTTCACTCCACTTCTATTCATCTTTCTTCTCCTCTCCTCCTCATCCTCTCCACTTCTATTCATCTTTCTTCTCCTCTCCTCCGTCACTCCACTTCTATTCATCTCCTCTTCTCCTCTCCTCCGTCACTCCACTTCTATTCATCTTTCTTCTCCTCTCCTCCTTCACTCCACTTCTATTCATCTTTCTTCTCCTCTCCTCCTTCACTCCACTTCTATTCATCTTTCTTCTCCTCTCCTCCTTCACTCCACTTCTATTCATCTTTCTTCTCCTCTCCTCCGTCACTCCACTTCTATTCATCTGTCTTCTCCTCTCCTCCTCATCCTCTCCACTTCTATTCATCTTTCTTCTCCTCTCCTCCTTCACTCCACTTCTATTCATCTCTCTTCTCCTCTCCTCCGTCACTCCACTTCTATTCATCTTTCTTCTCCTCTCCTCCTCATCCTCTCCACTTCTATTCATCTTTCTTCTCCTCTCCTCCTCATCCTCTCCACTTCTATT
>NC_071262.1:30945301-30947801 GCF_023375685.1 Ictalurus furcatus | reverse complement strand
CCAGGCGTTTTTTGCTGAACTCCCTGTAAATGACGGACGTGTGGATGATATTCAGGTTGAGATTGATGTATAATGTATATTCTGTGAGTTTTCAGTATATAATGATGTTGATGCTCAGTTGAATGAATCAGTATAAGTTCATCACCGTATTACTGTGAATACCCACGAAAGAAAGATCAGAGTCCGCGCTAACATGTTTTCATGCTTCGATTAACACAATGTAAACAATAATGGCTGAAAAGTTTTGGTGTCTTCATAAAGAATATGAACGGGTCTAGTGAACACATCGTCAGGATTTTATCAGTTCTACAGATTAACTATTGTGACATAAGACAGTTCTGAACTCTGGAATTCAAGCACAGTGTGACTCTGATTGTTTTATTATTGGTGCCTGCAAATATAAATATAAAATATAAATATAAATATAAGTATAATATTTTTATCACTTTTTATATCTTAGCAGACACTATATGACCATTTTTATTACAAACCACACTAAACACTATTCACACTTTCACACTAGAATATACATTTAGTTTTTATTTAATTTACATCTTTTAATTATTATTTTTTCCATAAATTATTTTCATATATTTTCTTTAAATATTATTACATGAAAATACCTCAAATAATTGGATTACTTTTTTTATTTTTTACATTATATCATTCCATTTATTCAGTTTCTGCTTGTGTGTGTGTGTGTGTGTTTGTGTCTGTGTGTGTATTACTTCATTCTCACTTAAACTGCATTATCTCATTATCTATTAAACACACACACACACACACACACACACACACACACACACACACACACACACAATCGATCTGTTAGAGGAAATCACAGCACGATGCAGCTGCACACACAGTTTGATGAATCACACTGAAGCAAACGATTATGGAGATGTATATTGACCACACACACACACACACACACACACTCACACACTCACACGCACACTTACACCCACACACACACACACACACACATAAACAGACATATACACACACTAAAATAAATATCAGTGATATAAACACTGCTGTGCTGCAGCTCCACCGGGAATAAATCAGTGTGATTGGACTTTAATCAGTGTTTAATTAGTGATGGCATGCGGTTCCTGTAAACCTCTTTTACCTGAGGGTTGAGTCTAATGAGTCATGAACTCCTCTAATACTACATTAGTTCTGATGTTCCTCAAGGTTCAGGACTAAAGTTTCTGTTCTTAAGTTCCTGTTCTGAAGTTCCTGTTATAAAGTTCCTATTATAAAGTTCCTGTTGTAAAGTTCCTATTATACAGTTCCTATTATAAAGTTCCTGTTCTGAAGTTCCTATTATAAAGTTCCTATTATAAAGTTCCTGTTATAAAGTTCCTATTATAAAGTTCCTATTATAAAGTTCCTATTATAAAGTTCCTATTATAAAGTTCCTGTTATAAAGTTCCTATTATAAAGTTCCTGTTGTAAAGTTCCTGTTATAAAGTTCTGTTCTTGTTCCTGTTCTTACGTGCTTAAGCTTCCTGAGCTAAAATCCCGGTGCTAAAGTTAAGTTATCTGTATAAAAGCCTTAACAGTGGCACACGTTTAGTCCGATAGTTAGCTGAATCGTTAGCTAGCTTATGTTTATGTTCAGCATTTTTTTCACCTTGTTGCCTAGCAACAGTAGTTTCATAGCTTTATTCATGTGAATCATATGAATGAAAAAAATATTGTGAAATTTGTGAATTCCATTTCATTTCCATTCTAATTCCACTCGAGCACCGTGACATGAAGGACGACGTCGCCTGGAACTAAATTACGAAATCTGTGTGCGGTCATTAACGTCTCTCTGCTTCACCAAAATTCACCATCACGAGCTGGTTCTCCAAACACAGATCCTCATCTCGTCATTACTGCGAATCCGACACGACACGGACACGGAGCGGCCACAGCAACGTGTTTACGCTCATTCTCCGAGAATAAAAGCGCCGTTAGCGAGCAGATGTCACTGGAACGACACGATAAACAGCAGAATGTGGCAGCACATGCTCCTCTATAAGCAGCTGATCAAAACCAAGCTCAAAAACAAATATAAAAACAACACAAACATACGGCCGCAGATCCATCACGGGCACGTGCGAGCTTCAGGAACTACAACCAGCAACAGAAGCTGAACAGATCTGATATAAAGCCGCTGGGGAAAATAAAACACATTAAAGTCACTCAGTTGGAAACGCTGCTGCTGCTGCTGCTGAAGTCGAGGCAGAAGAAGAATCAGCAAAAAAGAAAAGTCCACAAATATTTTAAAATCAGTTCAATATAAAAATATAAACATCTCACATCACTTTCTGTCAGAGTTCAATACATAAACTAACTGATTTACATAAACTAACTGATTTACATAAACTAACCGATTTACATAAACTAACCGATTTACATAAACTAACTGATTTACATAAACACTGTAAAAATTCATCTTCATTAAATTCAAGCTTCTGATTATAATAGCACTTTTTAATTTCTTCAA